>NW_009695965.1:66039-68428 GCF_000703405.1 Apaloderma vittatum
CAGTGCAGTGTCCTCAGGGCCTCAGCCACCCGGCAGGGAAGGGGCAACCACAGCCTCTCTGGGCAATTTATTCCAGAGTCTTGCCACCTCGTACTGAAGAATTTCTTCCTCAGATCCAATCTAAATCTATTCTCCTTCAGTTTAAATTGCTGGACATTCTTGTAAAAAGTCCCTCCTCAGCCTACCTGTAGGTTCCCTTCAGTATTTGGATGCCAGCTATTCGGCCCCCCCGGAGTCTTCTCTTTTCCAGACTGAACGGTCCCAGCTCCTGCAGCCTGTCCTCCTAGCAGAGGTGCTCTAGCCCCTGGATCATCCTTGTGGCCCTTCTCTGAACACACTCCAACAGATCCACATCCCTCTTATGGTGGGGATACCAAAACTGGATGCAGTATTCGAGGTGAGGTCTCACAAGAACAGAGTAAAGGGGGAGAATCGCCTCTCTTGATCTTCTGGCCACAATCCTCTTGATACAACCCAGGACCCGGGTGGCCTTCTGGGCTGCATGAGCGCACTGCCAGCTCATGTTGAGCTTGTCATCTATCAACACCCCCAAGTCATTCTCTTCAGGGCTACTCTCAACCCACTCAAAGCTCAGTTTGTATTTGTGCCTGGGATTGGTCCGACCCAGGTGCAAGACCTTGCACTTGCTGAAGCTCATGCAGTTTGCACTGGCCCATTTCTCAAGCCTGTCAAGGTCCCTCTGGATGGCATTTCTTCCCTCAAGTGAGTGCATAGCACCACACAGCTTGGTGTCGTCAGCAGACTTGCTGAGGGTGCACTCAATGCCTTTGTCCATGTCTCCGACAAAGATGTTGAACAGCACTGGACCCAGAACAGACCCCTGAGGAACACCACTTGTCACTGGTCTCCATGTGGACATCAAGCCACTGACCACAACTCTTTGAGTACAACCTTCTAGTCAGTTCCTTATCAACAGAGTGTGCACCCATCAAGTCCATGTCTCTCCATCTTAGAGACAAGGATGTCATGTGGGACAGTGTCAAATGCCTTGCAAAAGTCCAGGTAGATGATGTCAGTTCCTCTCCCCATATCAACAAGAGCTGTAACTTTTCCATAGAAGGCCACCAAATTATTCAGGCACAATCTGTCCTTAGTGAAGCCAAGTTGGCTGTCACTGATCACCTTGCTATTTTTCATGTGCCTTAGCTACCAGAAAAATCTGCTCCATGATTTTACCTGGCACAGAGGTGAGGCTGACAGGTCTGTAGTTGCCTGAGTTTTCCTTGCTTCCCTTCTTAAAAATGGGAGTTATGTTTCCCTTTTTCCAATCTGTAGGAACTTCTCCAGGCTGCCAGAACTTCTTGAATATGATGGCTAGTGACCTAAGAACTTCAGACGTCAGCTCCTTAAGGACCCACAGGTGTATGTCATCAGATCCCATGGACTTTTGCACCTTCAGGTTCTCTAGGTGCTCCTGGACCTGATCTGCTCCTACCCTGGGTGGTTCTTCACTCTCCCAGATCCAGCCAATGAGCTCTGTGACTTGGGTGGTGTGGCTCAAGTGGTTGCTAGTGGAGACTGAAGCAAAAAGTTGTTGAGTGTTTCAGCCTTCTCCATATCCTCAGTAACCAGGTCACCTGTATCACTCTGGAAAGGCCCCACATTCACTCTTTTTTTTCTTTTTTTCTCGGACATACCTGTAGAATTCTTTTCCGTTATTTTTAATGTCTCTGGCTAGATTTGTTTCTGTCAGGGCTTTAGCTTTTCTAATATGGTTTCTGATTTCATGAACAATTTCCTTGTAAACATCCCAAGTTACTAGTCCTTGTTTCCTCCCTTTTGTGTTTGATTTTGGCCAGGAGTTCCTTGTTCACTCATATAGGTCTCCTGGCATTTTTGCCAGATTTCTTCCTTTTAGGGATGCAGTGCCTTTGAGCTTGGAGGAGTTGAACCTTGAAAGCCAACCAGCATTCCTGGGCCCTCGATCCCCCCAGGGCTTTGTCCCATGGTACTCTACCAAGGAGGATCCTGAAGAGGCCAAAGGCAGCTCTTCTGAAGCCCGCATCCAGGCGGCTTTTGAATGTCTCCAGAGAAAGAGACTCCCCAACCCCCCTGGGCAGCCTGTGCCAGTGCTCTGTCACCCTCACAGTGAAAAAGTTTTTTCTAATAATTTTGTGGAACCTCCTATGTTCCAGCTTGAACCCATTGCCCCTTGTCCTATCACTGAACGCTGCTGAAAAGAGCCTGAATCCGTCCTCCTGACACTCCCCCTTGACATATTTATAAACATTAATGAGGTCACCACTCAGCCTCCTCTTCTCCAAGCTAAAGAGACCCAGCTCCTTTAGCCTTTCCTCATCAGAGAGATGTTCCACTCCCTTAATCATGTTTGTGGCTCTGGGCTGGACTCTTTCAAGAAGTTCCTGTC
>NW_009695966.1:0-55351 GCF_000703405.1 Apaloderma vittatum
TTGCAAATTCAAAAGCATTTCAGAGAATATACATATTCAGGAGGGAAAGTCAGAAACACTGAAAAGGCCATGAGAAGCATGTCTAGATAATACACAGGATAAATTTGCTGCAATTCTTTGCCATAATAAAACAGAGACAACACATGGCCAGCAGAACTACAGAAGAAAGCTAAGACAACTGAACTACATTTGTCTTGATTTGCTTCCCTGACCTATACACAGTATTTGACGTGCATCTAGTCACACATTTATTTTTCTGCTGCTTGACTATGACGTTGCTACCCAATTGTTCTGTTGGTGTGAAAGATTATGTATTTATCATTGTTAGAAGTATTTTTATTTCAGCTGATCCTCTTAATCCAATTGAATCATAACTGAAACAGAACAGTAGACACATCATTTTTCTTCTAAAAACTAAGAATGATAGATTTGTATATTCTTTCCACTACTGGAAAAAATACTGTAAAACTATATAAATGGTGGTTGTTCAATAATTACAGGTAAACCAGAATTCGAAAATTGTGTTGTGCTAAACTAAGGTCAAATTTCAGAATAAAACCTGAAATTCCAAGTATCATCAGTTTGGACACAAAGTTAAATGTAACCTGGCATCCTTCTGCACTTCAAAGCACATTGACTGATCAGCCATACACTGTGTTGGGGCCAGCGAAGTAAACACATGCAGTTTCAAGCACATTAAGATTTTCTGCACTGTCTAGGCTGCCTTTGAGGACTACAAAGTGGGGTTGACTTTCCACACCAGTTGGAAGTCAATTATATCCAGAAAATCAGTTGGCTACAAGCTGATCAAAGTTGAGTCTCCTCAAAAGCAAGTCCTTGGATTCTAGAAGACCTAATTGTGGTTAGCATGTGGACTAAAGACAGCGTCTGAATGAAAAAAGAAGATACAATTAGCATGATTTACTTCACATTTTCTTATTACTGAGTCTTCAGCTTTCATCTCTGTAATATTATTTTTTAAAAAAACCCCTTGCCGTCTCCAAAGACCTGAGCTGTATTTCAAACAGAATCCATTACTCAGCATCTTTTTTCTCTCAAGATTTCTGCTCTTCCAAACTTGTATTTCCTGTTTGCTAGCCTCACAATAAACCAACCATTTCTCTTGTGTTATATGAGTGTGACTTCAGTATTCAGTCTCTTTTGTTTCTTTAAATTTACCTTACTTTTCTTCAGAAATGCCTTTCAACTGAGCAACCTCTGTTTTGCTCCCTAACTGTGCTCCTACAAAGTGCAATCTTTAACTGCCTCCTTCCTTTCCGCTTTTCCCACCACCATTAACAAAATTAGATTTATGGACAAACTGAGTATATCCTCTGTCCCAGGCTTAAAAAATTATTTCAAGAGGAATGAAATATTGTCTTTGGTATTCTTTAAAGTCCTTAGAAATAAACCTTGGGGCTGAAATTCTTCTGTGAGCCCTTCTACTGCCGCTCAGTGTACAAATCCAATCTGAAGTAAACATATTAAAAATCACAGAGCTTGCACTGAATCTTATATTCCATATTTCAGTCTGCACAAAGTAATTGCAATAAAAACAAACCTAATGACGAAAATTTCAGCAACTGCCTTTTTAGTTTAACTTATAAACCTCAGATGGAGAAGATGCTTGGATAGCAAGGGGAATGCAAAGACACAACTGACAACACAACATGCAATCAAAACCCACCATTCCATAAAACAGCCGTGTTACACTCACAAGAGATGACTGTCAAAAATCTACCAGGGTCATAACCATTAATCATTTTATTTAGCTGATAAGCAGGCAGCTTGCTGACTTAATTACATATAACAGCACCCTTAAAATTCCTGCACTTGCATAAATGTTGACAACACTACAGATTTGTATTTAGGCATTCTTGTTACTCAAGTGACTTCAGAGCCTAAACATTAATTACACTTACATAATTATTGTGCTGACAATTAATCAGAAATTCTGTGCTGAACATGGAATGTTTACTTTTTTATCCAAATTGACATATTTGGTTTATTCCCGCAGTCACAGATGTACAGCCACCCCTTCGTCAATCTGGACCAACTGCATTATGTTAATTAGAAAAGAAAGTTTAATTTCTTTCCCCTGTGTACCCAAAGGAATCAAGAGGACATGGTTGCTAAGACACATTCCTGTAAAATAAAAGAATTTCTACATATTCACGTCCAGCAAGTGCTGATTATGTACTGAAGACTAACTTCTGTTAGCAGAAAGCAGTGAACTAAATTTCAATGATTAAAGAATATTGTGTAAAACTGGAAGAACTTTAATAAGTCAGAATTTAATATGTGACTAAAACCAGTATGCTTTGCCATTAACCTTGGCAGCTAAGGATGAAATGTGTAGTACAGTAAAAGAAGTTAGGGACAAATACTCAATTCAAAAATTGTTATTATTTTGCTAATTATTTTTACCACTTCCTATTATTCTTTAAAAGTAATAAAAACTTATAAAATGTTCTATTTCAATGCATATAGTATACGTGAGACAATTTCCTTAGGTAAATATCTACTTGTTTGTAAATAGTTTAAATTTTGATGAATCTTACATGTTTAATTCCCTTTTTAACTACCACGGTGAATAACACATAAAATTTTCTTTAAAAAATAACTGCAAACTGAAAAAATTTCTCATGGTGCACCTCTTTAAATTACCCACAATTACTGCTTTACCAGACTAGAATTTTCTCCAATATATCATAAACTTGCTTTAATAATAGAACAATTTTGAACGTTCTGCTTTGTAGGACAGGCTGCCAAGGTATGAAGTACCACAAGGAAGAGCAGTTCCAGGGCATTTTAAAGACAGGAAATGCTGAGGCTTTTAATTATCTGTTTCATAGGCTTTAGCCAACTGCTCACATCCAGGAGCTTCAAGGGGATTCCAACTTTCCAAAGCCTATTTTTGAACAAACTGGGGTCTGACAAAAGTCTGAAGGCACAACAAGAAAATATTTACTCTTTCTGTTCCAGTCCACGAAGAAGGTATGTCAGTGCCTTTTTCTGAGCAGCTCCTGCTGCCTGCATACCAATAACAGTCTGTAGAATGATGAGGAGGCCAAGTTTCAGTCAGAGGTAGAGATGTTGAGACAGGATTGCTAGTAGGCCATGGATGCAAGAAGAAAAACAGCGATGAAGAAAGGTATAAAATTCTAAAGGTAACAAAACCAAACCAAACCAAGGAGTATAATCAGCTCAGTTGAGCATCACCAGATCATCAGGATGATTTGATGATGTCCATGGATCTGGTAGGAGATGGACCTAAAGTCGCACCAGGGTCTGACCTGGGTGCCACAGTCTGCTGCCGTGCTCCTGGAGAAGGTACACAAGTGCTTAGCTCCACAGCTCATTACATCTTAGCCATCGGTTATGTGAGTTTGCCAATTAATTATTGCTTTGTATTTTTAAACAATGTGTATTTTTCTCGAAGAGTTTCTTGGTACCTGGTTAAAGAGGCTTGACCCAAGTGAAAGGCCATGCCACCACCTTTACCAGGGGTGTTTTTCCTGGGCTGGGGCATGCAAACACCTCTCACTCACCATGGTAAGCCTTGTGTAGTTATGTAAGTCACAGGCTCATGCCTCACTGTGAACTTAAAAATCTAACATTTCCTCTATTTTTGTTTGCAAAGCTCATCATTTTTACCATTGAGTGCAGTGTCCAGCAATACCTATTAAAAACACACATAACACACATGCACTAGCAATTGAGCAATACGAAAACCCACTGTTCAAAATTACACAAACAATTAGGTGTTACATTAATTACATCAACAAGTTAGAGAACATACTGCACGTGGCAAAAATCAAGAGCCAATGATTTTAGTCTAATAATTTTACCCATTATTTCAGAATTGCATCTTTATTAATGTAACCCTCAGTAAATAATTCACCTTTTATCATCTTCACATGTCTTTATCTAAGCAGTTTGCCTTATGAAATTTGGAATCATATGTATTTTAATGTGACATAAGCTCCCAACTTCCTGTGAATTTTCTGACAGTCTCAACTTAAAAGCAGTTTGAATGAATTTGTTTTCTGTTCCATTTGCTGAATACTAATACAATGACAACTATGGCTAGAACAACACTTAAGTGTGCAATTATTTTTTTTTCTAATTGCTCTTTATAACCTTTTGTCCAAAAAAAGTTTAGTTCAAACTCTGGACATTTGGAATTTAATTCTAGTCTTTCCTTCTAAGTATACTGGATTATTTCACTTTAATCCAGTATGCTTAGAAGGAAAGACTAGAATTAAATTCCAAAAGTTCTACCCAGTTCTTGCAGTTTCAATTCACGAAAGGCTATATTACCCCTTCATGTTATATCAATGTACATTAGTGCTATATCGGTTAAAAGGGATACCACTTCACAGTTTATGCCTTGTCAACTTCAAATACACCCACACTATTTGACAAGACTAAATTGTACATTTCCTTGTCATTTTAATGCTGCTGTTGTTTGAAAATATTATGGCTCTAAGCAGCAAACATAAATCACATCCTTTTTTTATTAAATCCTATCCATGCATCAACCTAAAGAACTTCAGAGTTCTTCCTAAAATAAAGAAAGAATGTAAGAAATACAATTAAATCTTCAATAACGTTTTTCCCTAGATCAAAATTGCAGATAAAAGAAAGATATTAACATGGAAGTGTTCAACCAGAGAAAAAAACTCTTAATTGTAGTGTGACATCACAACTATGTTACTGAAGGGTGGTCACCTCTGGGGTGAAATACAGCAGATTTCTTATATCAATAGACTTCGAAAACGTGAAGTAAAGAAAAAAATATATGTAAATTGTTGATGATTGTTCATATTAGTCAGAAAGCAATGTGGTTCAAATATGTCAAGAAACAAGGCAAACTCAAGTGAGTAAACTCAATCATTAAATCATCAAGTATCTCCACAGTCATTATTGCTGTATTGTTCCATCATACACTTCTTGCCTGTAGATCTACAAGCAATGGCTTTGAACATCATAACTAAGAGAAAAAAATAAAGAGGAGTCAAACAGATGAGAAATGTTAGGCAACAGTGATCAATAAAGTACTGGCTTTTGACACCCAAAGAAAACTTTAATGTAAATCTGCTGAAAGGATCCTTGAACATTGTGAAAAGAAGAACTTGTAATCACCATAATGTAAACCAATGGCAGAGCTTTTAATTGCTAAACTATTCAAACTGGATTTGATTTGAGTGTGCCTATCTGTGCTTAGTCATTAAATTCTCTTGAAGTTATCCTAAACTTTGATTATTGTTTTATCCATGGAAGCAGGGCATGTTAAAATGCAATATTGCATTTGCACAGCAAATACACTTCAAACACATTCAGCATATTTAAATATATGCTTAAATTTAAACGTTTAATGTGTTTAAATACAAGCAATACTTGAAAAATCAGTAGTGTTATTTGAGGAGGCCACACCATTACTGACTTGAAATTACCATTTTAATCTTAGCAGATTTAATTCCTTTTCCACCATTGCATTAAATTTGCAAAATGAGTGATTTCAATTTTTTGTAAGGATCCTTTACTACTGTTGGTTCTTACACTTTAAGACAATCTCTTATCTTTGTTAACTATTAACTAATTGGGTTGCACTTTACCTGGTTTTCATGTCGCTTTAATTTATTGGAACTTCTGCCAAACCTGACCACAACAAAAACAGCCAAACAATTAATGCACGTTCACATGCAGTTTTTCCGCGGCAAATTTTTTTTAATTTTATTTTCAATAATTCTGCTTCACTTTTCCTAACCTTATTTTTAAATAATACAAATATTTACATCCTAGCTACTATTCCTGAGATTATGTATCATGAAGGAGTGGTCCTTCTAAAGGCAAGGTAACTGTGCTAAATGATGTACCTTACCCTACTTAAGATTACAAAAATGAAGCCAAAATTTGTCAAGCTATTATACCTGTGGTTGGGCAGGAAAAGAGAGTCAAATTAATGACTTGAATTAGCAGTTTAAATTAGAGCAAGGATCCTTGAAGAAAACAAGTTACTTTCAGAATAAGTTGCAATGTCAGATCTGAACACACACTGAAACAACCTTTTCAGAAAAAAAAAAAAACACCCACCAAACCTCTACCTCTCAGCAGTACCAAATATAAACAAACATTATTGATTAGTGCAAAAACTCAGTAAAAAAATAACCAAACAAGCAAAGAGTACAGAACAGCAGCATCAATGACAATTACATGTAGAAATTCATGAGCAAAAACTCTTTAAGAAGTAAAAAACCCAGTTTATTATTGTTTTCGGATAACCAGAACAGTCTGGTAGTGAAACATATGTTTAGTATCAACAGGGAAAATTTTGTAATATTGTTGTCTAGGGACCATATATTTAATTTTAGGAGAAAATAAAGAATAAATAACACCTCTATCCAATGTGCCAGTTTGGGGACTTTAACATATAATTTTAGCAAAAAAAGTCACAGAATGCCTGACTGAAAACCATTTCCGGGTGGATAAAATTATTAGCAGTCTCTCCTGGCAGACTTCAAGTCACCTTCAGACTGGAAAGGGCTGTTGTAAACTGTTCAGCTGGGGTGTTTTTTTGTAATAAAGTCAGCTCTGAACAGCATCTTTTTTAACTCTTTCTCAGCAAGACTGAAGGCCCCCGAGACAAAGAGGCACGACAGCAGGCCTGCTGCTGTTGGCAAACATCAGGAAAGTGTTGGTGGTGACACAGATGACACTGACAGGCTGACACTGTAGATTAATTCACAATTAAAGTGTTTCTGATATTCTGATCATCAAGGCAGAGCATCTGCACTGAGCTATTTGTGCTTAAGGCATAGGAAGAAATATATATAGACATTACCTCACCAAAGGCAGGGACTGCCTGGTCTGGAAACAGAACTATCAAAAAGCTATCAAAAGAATAACGCTTTCTACTTGATTGTGCTGGCTATTTTCTTTTCATAGTTGTTCATTTTTATTTTATTCCTCTGTAGCACATCCACCCCGTACGAAAACCTGAAGCTGTGGCTGCTTTGAAAATTGTCTGCAACTATGAGCAAGCATCATTTTCTCTTTTGTTTGGGAAAGCGACAATTTCTGAACCACGGCTAACAGACAGATAAACAGGACAGAAAGTTTATTCTGATTTGAAAAGCATAACTATACATTTCTTGAAAAAATGTATGTATTTCCTGGGGCTTGATGAAAATCCATCAAATTCACAGCTTTTTTGTAGATATCAAATAGAACACTGAATTAAGTGCTCTAAAAACACAGTTTAAACAGTCGTTCTGTCAGGATGTTCTCATTGAGTAACTATGTCACAGCATGCTCACTAGGAGTACATACTATAGGCTTTATAAAACAGCTCACTTGATACAATCCTGCTTTCGAATGTAAAATCTGGAGTGGCTAATATAGCAATTTCTTGAACAAGTTATACTTATTTTTATAATTATTTTCTACTCTGTTTCTTATGTCTCTATCTATACCAATCTGCAAATATGTAATTCCATGTTTTCAGTAAATCGGAGCTGCTGAAAAGCTTCCAGGACAGGATGCCATCCATAAACCAGCCACGGGTTAGCACAGCTACAGCTGGCAGAGGTTAAACAGTAGATACACATGCCAGAGCTGCAGTTTTTAATGCTCCATTACTAGGCTAAGAAAGAATAAATTTATTTATAAGTAAATTGCCAGAACAAAGCACTTAATATGTTGGCTTATATTGCAAGTCACTGATGCCCTTGGGCTAACGGAATTTGTAAGAACTTTATTGATTTTGTTCCCTCTTCTGACTCAATGCATATTTTATATAGATTATTTTTGGCTGCTTAGGCTCTTTTTCATAGATGTTCATTTTCTAGGATAAATACTGATGTGAGCATTTCACTTCTGCATAAGAAAATAAAAGGCTTCAGTGCTCTGAATTTCAGAGTTAATTAACAGTGAGTAAATCTGTGAAAATTAAAATGAGCTTCATGATGGAAAGCAATAAGATCCAGTGATGGGTCACATACCTGACTTGTGACTGACTGAATATAAGACTTTAAATGATACAGATGTGACTATGCTGATGTTCAGCAATAATAAAATGTTGAGTAAGATTATGCGGAAAACAAAAATAAGAGTGTTTCCATAGGTATTTAAACACCTAATAGATAATACATTTAACCAGCAGAAACAAGGACAAAACAAGCAACTTCCCTTAATTGAAACGGAATGAATGTAAAATGACAGTTTACTCTTTTTTAGCAAGAAAAATGAAGCATTACCTTGTAAGACTGAGCGTTCAAAAGACCATCCAAACATTTTTCCGAGACCACTCATTTTTAAGCAATGCTGCCTTTTCAGGGGTTTAAACTCATCTGGTAGTGAAGACTGGTGATATTTTTAAAAAAACTACAGACCTTTTAAAACAAAGGAAGGGACTTCTGGTCTTTTGTGCCTTCTGGGAAACCAAAACAAAAATTTCAAAAAGAAAAAACTGACTATGAGTACAGATCTGAGCTTGTTATAGAAGAAACTATCCAGTTTAAATTATTAATAGAGTAGTCTGAAAAAGAAGCTTTTGTTTCTTACAAGGAAATTGGGCAATGACTACTAGACTAGGAAATAAATCTAGCTTTCTGTGTGACAATTCATTTACTTTAAATCTGAATGGAAAAATCTTTAAAATTTAAAATTCTCTTAGCTCCAGTTTTTCCTTCATCATGATTAAAATAAAGTACTTACTTATCCCTAATGTTCAAGTGTTTACCTGCCTCCCTACATGTTACTTCACCATTTTGCAAAATGCAGTGTTTCTAAATTATGTTAGATTTTAAAAGTGGACTTGAGAACTGTTTGAATGGTTTTTAAGCATACTGTTGTCTGTCTCTAGCAAGCATTTCGGAGATGTAGTTAAGATGGGAGAATTCAAAAATAATTACACATACAAAACATGGAAACGTGTCTGCTTCCATTCGAAAGCAAGCTTACATGGAAAGCACACAAATTTCTCTAGACTTAATAGCAATTCATAGCATTCAAGAAAGTCATGGAAGCTTTACGATTAAGGTGGACAGGTTTGTGAAGAAAGTTGTTATGTACATAGCCAGAGAGATAAAACATATTAAAAGACCTAATGAAACATCAAAGACCATTAATTAGTTGAAATATACAATCATATTTAAAGAACTTATTTGTTCAGCAAACAGTGATAATATGATCAGGAAAATAATCTCTCTTTTTTGGACAACTATTGCATTTATGATTTACTGTTGTTATCTGCAGTGTTCTCATGATAAGTGTGTTCACATTTGCTGAAATGAACATTTTGAGACATACTGGTAAGCCAGGTTAAAATATATTAACAGTTTTTGCTTATGATTTCACATTCCACTATTCTTCAAGTTTGAAGCTAACTACTTAATTGCTAAGTGAGCCAAGGAAAAGTACCAGTTTTAAAATAGCTAGTAGACACTGCTAAAGGAAATCTGAGCATAGTAGAAGGCACTGAGTTAATTACCTGCTCTTTGACTGAGAGATAAAAAAGCATGCAGAGAAGCTAAACTGTCTTTTTTCCCCCTGTATAAAAACTTAACAACAATGTCTATGGGTATTTTATTTCTTTTCTTTTCTAAGGGGTTATAACTATTTCCTTTTGTTATTATATTTAGTTTAGGTAGATTTTTGATAATCTTAATGCATTATTTTTTTCAGTTAGAAAGAGCTGGAAGTCTAAGATAATTATTTCACTTCATTCACGTCTTCTAGCTGTGTTTAATTGGACTTTTAATTTTATCTTCATAAGCAGAACCATGACAGCGAAGCAGATCTTACGTAATGACTTATCTGTCATGGCCACAAAACAGCGCTGGAGACTGCAAGTAACTTTATGTAAAAACTTTTACTTTCAGACTTAGGGGTTTTTTAATTACATTTTTACGGTAGTGAAAATCTACATGTATTCACTTTCTTATCAAGCATAGAAAGCAGAACTGAAACTCGTCCATCTAAACAGTAATCTGTGCTGCTTTGAAATAACATTAAACACGTTCCGTTCTCTCATCCTCATCTCCTGATGGCTGTTTGTTTGCTTGCAATGACTGGGTGTAGAGGGGATGCAATGTGACAGGGAGTAGGTTTTGTAATTATTACACAGGAAAGGTCATCTTGGATTTGCGGAGAAAAAGTTCTTCTTAGGGCTATGGGAGATTTTGTTCAATTCAGCAAGAGCGCTGCTAAAACGAGCATCAGAAGGGTGGTTATCTTGCACAGAAGCTCTTGGTGGTAAATAAGATACTTAGGAGATGCCAGCAGAAGTTGGATCTTCCAACTCCTAATTATCTCTGCCAGCATTACAACAATTGTCTCTCACATGCATAAAGTTGTATAAAATAGGTCTTAATTTATATTTCTCCTTAATATTAGAACAGTTGCAAACCTATGCCAAGCATTATTATATCTCTAGGAGGAGCCCATCACTCCAACTGAACATCTGGTTTCCAAATAAGTCTTTTAAAAATTTAAATTCTAAATGTTTGCAACAGAAGCAGTTTTGGCAGCAATGTATGAAGTTAACAGCAACTCTCCCAAACAGCTTTCATTAACTTTTTTTCCTTTATTTCTTTCTTATAAACCAATTTTGGTGGGATTTTTCTACCACAACCCATCACCCAGTAGGTGGGATAACAAGACACAGATGAACTGAGAAACATCCCTAGCCCCACGTGCCTTACTCCTGAGAAGCCCTATTAATAACACAGGAGCAATCACCTCATATTAAAAATCTTTCTTCCACTCCTGTTTCCACGTAAGAAATTCACTACCATTGCTTTATTAATCCTCATAAATGTTTGACGCACTCTTTTCTTTCCAAACTGCTTATAAGGCTGGTTCCTTCTTTGTTATGTCTTCCTGTAGAAAAAATGATACTGCATGCATCTCTTTTTAACTTCACAAACATTAGTCTCTGTTTCAGTTCACAGATCTTGATAGGCAAAGACATTTGTAGCTACTTCCAGACAGGACTGGATTGCATAAACTCAAATTAAATCTTTCATATAAAACCACTTACATTTTCAGTATCATCAGTAGGCACTGAAAGGCTGTGTCAAAACTTGCTAGATGTCCTCTTAGAAAAATAGCTCTTAAATCCTAAACACATGCCAGATTTATAGCGTTGTGTGTTAAATAGACAGTTGATGGTAAACGGAATGGGAAATCACTATATTGTGTTATTGAAACTTTTTAAGGAAAAGTTTTAATATCCAGCTATAACATTTTAAGCTTGTGCTATCTATTGCTGGGTAATGAATAATAGCATTTTACTGATTGCTTTAGTGCAGTTTCTTTTAGAAAGGTATCTCATGACTGACACAAAGAGGATTTTTTGTTTGTTTTATCTGTAGCATATACTATACTTCCTTCTATCTGCAGTGCAGAAAGTATTCAGCCATGAGCTGTCAGCATAATCGCAGAATAATCACAAATTGCAATTTTAATAATGGAAGTAAAATAAAACATAAGTTCTAATCAAAGGACTTCTAAAAATATTTTTTCCTCCCTCTTATTTGTCCTTTTTATTTTTCTAGAAACAAATGAACACTCAAAAACCTCTACAGCTATTAGTCTCTAGTCAATAACATAGTTCAGAATCTTACAAAGAAACTTATGTGAGCAGAGAATATAGGAATAATTTTGTCAAGGCAATTGCTTTCATGGTTTTCTTCCTCTGCAAGGCATATAGACAACCATTGTTGCAGGACATGTAACTGACAGAATCCTGTACTATTATTCTATAAAGTCTTTATAAATTAATGGCAAATCAATGACCTTGGGATTTTGTGATTCTTTTATCCATATACAGAAGTATATGGATTTCGAATCATAGGATTTATTTATCTGTATTCCTGGTAACCTGATGACATATAAAAAGTGTAGATGTAAAAAACACACAATTCTAAGTGAGTTTTCATATGAGAGATTTAGATCAGTCCATGGACTCACAGTGCATTGTTCCTCATATTTTTTGCAAATACGTTCTATTTAGAGAGATTTAAAGCAATTTTTATTTTGGTTTAATACGATTATTTCAAATTTTACATCTCAAACTTTTTATTGAGCCTAGCCTTTCATGCTTTTCCCAGATAACTCCTTTTCTGATCTGCTGCACATCTATATCGGAGTCTATAAATTAAGGAGACACTATGATAACAATTTCCTATTTCTTAGTATTCATATTCAGATTTTACTCAATTTATTTTAACACATTTTCATATCTCTGTCAGATCTGATCTAGTTAGTGATTTCTTTGCCCCATTTCTTTTGCCCTTCATAAAAGAAATTTTGCTATTACCTGGGGAAGAAGAAGTTTCCCGAAGTTCCTCTCCAAGTCTGAGGTGTGCTCCACTGCCATGTTTGTTCTGCTGCTGCAGACCATTTGAACTTATTTTTGGGCACGAAAGGAGTGGAGAACAGAAGTCTCATTCTGGCTAACCATTACAAAGGTTTGGGCAAGGCCGTTCTATCTTTGGACATATTCTTATTTTTTAAATGATACAAAAGTATGTTAATACTAAGACCTAACGAAGGAGCAGTTGCAGAGCACAGTACCTCATTCGTTAACAGGACTTGAACACAAGGCCAGCTCCAGGTGTAAATGGAAATGCTGGGTTTCTACCTGAAGGGGAATTTTGCATCACAGATTCTTTCTCAATGCAGAACCGAGTTTCTAGGCTTGATTTCACTTTGGAGAGACTAGATGTCAGTATACACTTCAATGCTGTTTTCTTCTTTTTCCTGAACTCAGAATCAAATTGGGAAGAAAAAAAGCAACAAATCAAACCTCACAACTTAAACCATCAAAACCTTAAAGCCTATACTTCTTTATAGAATTCTTTCCTGAATAACTTTTTTATAAATAAGCAAAATGTCAGTCTGTAAATTGACATGCAGAGTAGATGTGAATCATTCCCAAGGCTAGTCAACATCAGAATAGGGATTAAAAATAAATAGTTCAATTTACTCTCATTATCATTCTTAAATTATGAGACCATACATATTACAGCTCTGAATAAAAAAAGATTCATTGAGGAGAGAAGCAAACAGATTTAATGATTTAAATGAATCAATGTAATTTTCATTTTCACTTGAAATTCTTCTATAAGCACAATTAAATTTGTAAGTATCAAGTTAGATACCATCTATCTTGGCATCTCTATTTCTGCCTCTCAAACCACCAGCCCTCTTCCTAAAGAAAATAAAAAACCACAAGCCCCCAACACCTCAGCAAATGTTAGGAAAGACTAAAGACAGAAGACATGCTGTTTTGTACCTCAACTCATTAGCAGCTAATGAAGCAGAGAATAACAGCAGTCCTGAAGGAAACAGTACATGATTCAGTTGAAAAAGGACAGCAAACGAAGACAGACAATGGGTGTAATGAGCCAACATAGGAATTTTGAGGTTGCGCCTTTGAATTCATAGGTAACTCCAGATGTTTTTTCTCATTTTCTTGTGTAATGAAAGATATGGACAGAATGAAATTTTTTTTTTCTTTTTTTACAGTTGATTTTTTATTATTTCAAAAAGCAAACATATTGGCTTATGTATAATTTAAAATCAGAATTAAAATCCTAAGGGTATTTGGTGCCCTAACAGCCTCAGAGATCTTGTTAAAGCCACAGAAGAGAGCGAAGATCATTCTCCTACCTAGACATGATCTCGTAATACATTTGGGATAGAAGTAGAAAAGACAGGGCAGTTGGCAAAACCACTCTCTGCCTTCTACCATTACTTTTCCTTGTTTCCTTATATTTACTTCAGTTGTAATACTCTCAGTTTATTTATACGTAATATCTTATAGTTCCCATTTAGATGTTTTAAATTCAGCTGTGCCACATACACTTTAGGTGTTTACCATGAAACACTAAGTTTAACAAACCATAAAAAATTACTTATAAAATAAATATTCTATAGAGAGAGCAACTCAAAGTCCACAGACAATACGTAGAATTTAGAATATTAGCAGTTTACTTACAACAGGATATCAACAAAAACTTGCGTTTTCTCTGAAGAGTAATAAAGGTATAACCAAACACAAGCTGATAGTTTATTCTTCTTGCTTCTTTTCTTAACCTTGTAAACTGGTATTTGGAAAATTATAAACATGTCTTCCCTGCAGGCAGAGAAATCCAGAAGAGCAACAATGTCAGCTGTCTATGGCAAGGTGCCTTAGACATTGAATGTCATGATCAGAAACATCGCAAAATAGTGTTGCGTAAAACAGAGATGATACTGCCAAGAATAGGTATTATTTTGTAGTGCGGTAACACTTGTCATTCCTGAGATACCTGTAAGCATACCATCCACACAATGTCAACTGTCTATGGCAAGGTGCCACTTAGACATTGAATGTCATGATCAGAAACATCGCAAAATAGTGTTGCGTAAAACAGAGATGATACTGCCAAGAATAGGTATTATTTTGTAGTGCGGTAACACTTGTCATTCCTGAGATACCTGTAAGCATACCATCCACAGGTTGAAAAGCACACAGGGAAAATGAACCTAAATTTCAACTAATTTCAAGAGTACGTGAGAGAATAGAACTAGGTAAATGAATATACGTACTTCAAAATAAGTTAGTCGTTTCGCGTGTTAAATGAATCATCAGGATGAAGTTTCAGTAAGGTTTTATTTTATTCCTTATGTTTCTCTCCCTTCCACCCATGAACAAAGACTAAATATCAGCTTCTCCCTCATCCTACATACTATTTTCTTAGAAACAACAATTATTTTTTTTCTGCAACAGCAGGAAGAACTGGCAAAATATTCCTGATACCTACTAATGTTTCAACTAGGGTTTTTCTGTGTGTGAGCCAGACATGCTATATGTGACATACTACAGCTGGCAAACGACAGGATTTTCAGATTTAAAAACTGTCCGTCTGTTCGCTACTTTAAGTGTAACTCTTAGACAAAATTAATTATATGCCTTGCTCTCTTTACATTGTAACTTTTCTCTAATATTCTTAGGTAGTAGCCTAAAGACCATTCTTAGTGTAAAAATCCCAAATTATGTGTTCAATTGCAAGTGCAACATAAACCTTAAAGGCAGCAATATAATTATTGCCATAAGCTCATCTTTATGTCAGCTTAGCATTTGCTAGGGAACAACTTAAGAGTTATTTTTAGGCATTTAAACAGGGGCACATCTGGCACAGGGTGTTCATTAATGAAGTGTGTTAAAACTGGTAAGACATTGCCGATATCAACAGAGGAAAACATTGAGATTCTGGAACATTTGGCCTGGTATTTTTATACTGTGCTTTGAATGCTAAGTGTTAATAATGACAAATCAAAACCTGGCAGAATGTTCTTTTTGTAATACCAGCCATAACATTACAATCTTTCAAGGTGTCAACACAAATTTCTGTCTTCAAATTCACTAGTTTAAAGTATTCAGACATACTTCTAGAATGAAAGGTTGAGTATAAACTGCATTTGGTATCACGTACTGTTTACACAGATAGCCTGGAAAAATTGCTAGGCAATTCATTTTTAAAACTAGTGACCGATCACACCAATTATATCTTCCATAATAATAATTGTCTAAAATATGCAGCATATTGGAGAGAAAATAAAGCTTCAGCAATCAATACATAGTAAGTTTGATCACTCCAACCTGGAAGAAGTCTTGTTTATAATATACTTCCAGAGAAAGACTTTGAAGATGCATAATCTAGCAGAATGTGCCCCATCATGTCTGTACTTTGTATGTAAAACTGATTTCCTGGTTTGCCCTTTATATTGTAATGTGTGTTTTCTGTATGAGAAGTCAGACCAAAAAAATGAAGTAAAGAAAAAAAGAAGTGCAATAAATAAGCAAAAATCCAGTAGCATAAAGGGTGATGGATTTAAGGGAAAATAGATGTATGCTGCACAATTAGATATTGAGTAAATAAAAGAGGCTTTTTGAAACTATGCTAATTTACTTCTGTATTTCCTGTCTGTCTTGAATAGCATGGAACCAAGTGTCCACAAAGAGCACTCTTCCCTCGCTGTTCATAATTTCTAAAAAAAGAGAGTTTCTTACTCGACTTCACATGATGCACAGCCAGGAGGTGTTACATTACAAGCTTAAGGGTTATTGGCATAGGAGCGTGATGAAACATGTCGCTCTCAAATACACATCTTCACCTCCTGATCTTGTGAGACACATATTCCATTCATAAGCTACAACACATTGAAACCTCTGACAGAAAGTGGATCAAATTAAACACAAGCAAGCCCTGGAACTTCTAAAAAAGTTTATAACATTATTTAAAAATCTTACTACTTAGCATCATGCAGAAAACAGAACACGAAAGACCCTAGTCTAGCATCCTAGATAAAATTGGGAACATAATACCCACATCTTCCTGGCAGATGGAAGAGTTTTAGGACTTTCCATCTCTTGAGACATTTAAAAGCAAGTTAGATAACCTATTAATCACTTAACAGCTTGGACTACAGCACGAAGGTACCTATAAACCAACAATTTATTATTTCAGGTATGCTACAAATGAGCTAAGGAAATAAAAGAAGCCTTATTTTGATCCACTTAACCTGAAGATAAATGAAGAAAACCAAAACTGAATTCTAGTACCTGGGTATTTATTTCTTCTGAAAGCAATGATGGAAACAATTTACACACAGCCTTCTTCTTCCATGCAGGGAAATCACTTGGACATGAAGGTGTTGAAATAAGATCCTTACAATAAACAGCAGTAGTATCATGCTTCAGAGTATGAAATAGCTCAAGACAGAAACCTGAGCACGGGTTTGAACAGGTGCAAGCGGGCTGGGCTGCCCTTTGGAAATGTGGCGCACTCGAGTACAGCGTCAGGCCAGAATTGTGGAACACACATCAGGTCAGAGAAGACCTGGTCTGTGTGAGATCGAATCGCCACTCATTTCACATTAACCATGTACATTAATGCCACCCACAGATCATGTCTTTAATTCTACAAGGAGTAGTGATTTATTTTCTTTTAGTTTTAAAACTGTGGCAAACATTTGCATACTATGAAGAGGAAAGGTAAATAATGGATTATATGTTGAGTGGAAGAAGGTCTGAGACACCAGAACCATGAAAGAGATTTTTTAATTTGCTAAAGTCCACCAGAGAATGTTCCTTGAAATTCCTTAGTAACAGAAGGAAGTTATTTCAGGTCCCTGGAGGAAATTGCTTAATTCATTTGCATGACATTTAGTGTCATATTCATGCTGAGAAATACACATTTAATTGGAAGGGAATCATTCATTAAAGGGTATAAAGTAATTCTTAACGTTCAGAGTTTTTGTACAGAGAAGTTCAAATCCTGCTGGTACTCAGGCAAAATATACATAGTAAGATCTGTATTTTGGCTAACAGTGGCAAAGATATTGGCTGTGTCTGATACTTCTGCATCCAGTCCTGGAGCTTCCCAACTGGAATTGATACTGACTTATGTTTGGCTATAGTGTGGATGACATACTCTCAAGAAGGTCTGGAAAACAGAAATAATATTTCATGCCAATAGCAGGAGAGGTTCACATCGAGCAAGAGGCTGCCCTACAAAGCAGAATCCAGATTCCTCATTAGCAAAAGTAGAGTTGATTTAATCACGTGATAGACAGTGGTCCAGGTTCAGTATCCTGGGCAAGTCCACAAAAAGAGGAATATTTGAGTATTACTGACTACAGGACCAAGACACTTGAGGTAAAAGTTTGCAACATATGCCAGAATACAGTTTAAAACTGTGTTTGCTATGGCTATATATAAAGACAGTCTAGATCTCATTGCTGCATAAGCACAGAAGCAGAAAGGCTACAGGCAGTGTGATGCTTGAAGCACTAAAAAGTTCAGAATTACTATCTACTTTCTCAACAATCTGAGAGTCTTCTCTTGGGTAAAGCCACTTTTAAATTGCTATTTTCTAGTATCTACTTTTGAAGCTATTTTGAACTGTTAAGTACATGGCCTTTTTGAAAACTTACCCACTCCCTTTGAGCTCCCAAACAGAAAAGCAGCGCTGTTTCAGGAATTAGTTAGATACTTAAAAGCACTGAACATCTGTGAAAACCTAAATGGAAGCTTTGCCGCAGTGCAGTCCGTAACATTGGGAGAGCTTGTTCAAGACAGTTTGCTATGACTGATGTATGGCTTGGTGATAAAGTAAATCTAATGACTATCTGCCACTGAAAGAGGAGGTTCGGCCGTGTTCTGGAGTTCTCTTCCCTTGTGTTGGGACCGAAAATTGACTGGCTCTGTAGTTAACTGGTTAGAGATAATAAACCGCAAGAAATCTGTTTGTGCCGCTAAAGACTTCTGATCCCAGGGCTTTATCACAGGAAGTCCTGGTAACAGTCTGCAAAATATGCATCCAATTCCTTGCATATGCGACTGATACATTTAAGACACCTTTTACTTCAAGACTCCTGTATAGCTTTCTGAGGATATACACAAACCAGAGTGACTAAATTAGGTTTCTGGGAAAATAAGATTTAGGAAATCCCTACAGCTGGTGAAGTAAACTGACATTGTTGTGACTCCAAATGCTACTAATAGAAGCTTGTTTAGGTTGCTTCCTTACCTTTTGAAAACAATAGTTTTAAAAAAATCATAATCATAAAAGAAGACAGAGCTTTCTGACTGCAAATCAAGATTTTTCGCTACTCACGTTCTGGCCATGGAGACAAAGTCAATCTTGTGAATAACTAGGCTGTAATCCAAAGCCAGAAATCAAGACTCATTTTATGAAATTTCTTTCTCTCAAAAAATTTGAAAGAATGTTTGTGTCAGTGTGTATCGGAGATACATTTCTCAGAAGTGGTTTTTTCCCCTCTGTGGAAAGGGTTTGCTTTTTTCAAACAAGCTCAGACCATTAGCATCATCTTTAGAAACCTTATATTTTCTTTCACAAGCTGGAACTGCTTTTGTGTGTATAATCTTATAAAAACAATGATGGTAACTGTGTATATAATTCAAACAATTAAGGTACTGCAACGGGAGGAGCATAATGTGTCTGTGTGTTAAATTGTATTTGCAGCTTGGGTACTGTCCTGTATAATATATTTGAATGGTGCAATGTTTTGTCTGCCATAAATAGCAGCTTTTACTTTCTTTGTGATTCTAATATATCAGCCATGCACTAGGATAAACAACACACCATAAAAGAGCAGAAGGCACAGTTAAGATAGAATCATTATGCAAATAGGTTATGGCATGCTTTATATGAGAACAGCTTCCCTAAAGAGACCTAATGGGATGACTGACCTATAAAGCATTTAATTTGTTGTTAGCATTTCATTTAATTGTCTTTCAGTTCCTCTAGGAATAAAACTTTTAATTGTAAAAACTTCTAAATGACATAATGGTTGATTTCTCTTTCTGTAAGTAACAGGTTCCTCTCATACTAAAAATTGCTTGCTGTAGTTTCCAACTGTACTTTTTAATTCTGGCGAAAAAGTTACGATGTCAAACTTCAGCTGACAAAACCCTATTAAAAGAATGTTATTCTAGAAATGTTAAAGAGAGGCACGTTGAACAAAGACTATGTATCTTGATATATAGGTATATATACAGATGATCAATTTGTCTCACTTTTGACCTTTGAGTGGTAGACTCAAGATCCATAGTCCTAGCAGAATTGATTATCTTGTGAAGGTTACATACAATAGGGGGTAAATAGAGTATATAAATAAATCTTCATTTTCTTTGACCAACTACTAAACAAGATTTAAAGTCACTACAAAAATCCAATGGCATTTAGTATTAATGCTCAAGTCTAAGTAAAAGGACTATACAAATAAATCCAAACAGAATCTGAATCCAATGATAGTCTCTATGGTGCCGCTGCCATATCAGAAAACCCGCTGCTTTCACACCCAAACCTTTCTCTCACTCCTCTGTGGTGGCTGTGTACCTCTATGTTCCACATCAGGAGGGATGTGGACAGGGGATTCAATCTGAAAAGGAGTTAGCACATTCTGCATTCACATTTGGATGTAAGAAGGACTTACATGTCCAAGAAGGAGGAATTTTAGCCAATAGAAGTCTTCAGGTGTCCAAGCAGTAGTTGATACCCTTATGAAGGAGCTGGATGATGGGAGTGAATGCGATCTCACGGAGGTTGGAGGTGATACTAAAGTGGGAGAAAAAAAACTCAACAGAATATGAGACCTGGACAGTAAGAACTCATGATGTTCAATAAAGACAAGTGTGAAGTCCTACACCTGGGATGGTATAATCACAGATAACAGTACAGGCTGAGGAGTCACCCTGCTAATCATGACCTGGGAGTCCTGGTGAACAGCAAACTGACCATGAGCCAGAAATATGTCCTGGCAGCCAAGACTGCCAACAGCATCTTGGGCTACATCAGCTAGAGAACAGCCACAAAGATCCAAGGATGTGATCATTCCACCCCATGCAACACTTCTCAGACCACACTTGGAATACATCGTCCTGATTTGATTCTAAGTGGCAAAGGGACAATAAAAGATGGAAAAGGTGCAGCAGAGAGCCATCGAGATAATCAGACAGTGGGAGAACTTGGCATGTGAAGGAAGGATGGAATAATGTGTTTTGTTCATTTGAGAGAAGGGAAGGTGCAGGGAAAAACCAGTCACAAACTTCTAGTAGCAATTATAGAAATGATGGAGGCTCTCTCTTCACAAGAGAGATTCTGACAGGAGAAGAGGCAACAGGCTTAGGTTACTTCAGGGGAAATACCAGTCTGAAAATTAGAGAACAACTCAAGACAAGAAACAAACAACACTGGAATAAGTTACAGAAAAGCAGTGGAATCTCCCTCACTAGAAATATTCTAGCCTTAGCTTGACAGGGATAACCTTTCAAGAGAAAATTGGACCAGATGGTCTCCAGAGATGCCTTCCAACCTAGATTTTTCTGTGATTCTAAAAAAATCTGGTCTGCCTCTATGACATTTCTTCCTACATAGCCTTTTTTAAAACTTAAAATCTTGCCTGAAATTTATACTTCATTTCAGAACAATTTATCATGTTAATAAATTTGTTATGAAAAGAAACCTCCTTTCTAGAAATTGAACAGGTGAAAACACTTCAGTCATTAGATATGACAAAGACAAGAACTGCTAACTAGCTAGAGATCTGTGATGGATGTGTTTTAGTTCTTGCTCTGGTGAGTATTAAATCTAAACATTAACATAGAGAGCAACATATTTAAAAAGGTCAGAGCAAAAGATTCCAATTCCAATCTCAAACAAGAAAAAAAAAGAGGATTTTTTAGGAAGGCTCTTCCTAATTTTGAAGTACTGAAATAAAATCAAAAGACACATTTTAGTGTAGACAGACAGACACATGATCCTTCCAGAAAATAAATTTCAGTATTCTGTTGGCATTTTCCAGGAAGCTGCAGAACTTGCGCATTTTCATTTAGATTCTTCCATCTTAACCTTTCTCCATGTCATTGCACCCTTAAGCAAAAGTGTATAATGTATATATAATGTATATTATTTTATCCATTAATCGATCATTTCTAATGTTAGTATACCTCAAAATGATTCACTGTGGATAACTTTGAAATATTTCATCCAGTATAATACCATACTCAACAAGTAATTCAAAGCAATCAAATAAAAAGGTAAAAACATAAACCCCAGAAATACCTAAGATTGATCAACCTACTATTTTCTAAATATATGAACAATTGAAAAAAAACCTCAAACCACATTTTGAAATTAATATACATTTCTGAAAGCAATATAAGAACACAAATATTGCTGTTTATAAACTAATTTACAAGAAGAAAATCTAAGTTGAATTAAAAGAAAGAGACATTGAACTGATGATGCTGAGAAATTTAGAGTTCCCGACAATGGGTGAAAAGGGAAGTAAAACTGCTTGGAGGTCACACAAAATGCCATAATAGGCCTCAGAATATAACGGATGCAGCAGTTGTAACACTTCTGGATTCCGAGTGCTGAGGACAGAGTGACTCCTGCACACATTTTGCCGCACTTAACTAGTTGGAGAAGGAATTATAGTGAAGAGTAGGATTTCTAATACGGCTGTTACCACTTTCAGAATGTAACACTTGAGATAATTTTACCTAAAATTGTAGTTTAACTAATTTTTTTTTCATAAAATTTTATGACATGTGATGTTTAAGGACAATTAATGTTTAATTGCAAACCTGCCAAATTTCACTAGTGGCCCTGTGAACACAATGGCTTAGTAAGCATTGAAGAGTAACGATTACTGATGTCAATCATCACATAAATATTTCCGTTTTTTGCATTCACAGAAAGGGAAAAGATGAGATGACTAAACAAATCATGGAGAAAATAGAAGAGATGTTTACAAAAATGCAGTTGTAGCCAGTAGGAATGTGCTGAATCAATGCTATCCACTCAGAGATTCAGTGTTACAGAAGATAGAGTGCGCCCTAAACTATTTATATCATAAAACCTTATGCAATTCACATTGGGATGAGTGCAAAAGCACACTTGTTTAACTCCTCTAATTCAGAAGGTTTTCTTCAGGAAAAAACTAAACTCAGCTCTGCACAGATTAATGCTCCCAAACTGATTTATATTCAAGTCCCTTAGTAAAGCATCTGTTAAGTTTCTCCATATCATATGTGTGCTAGGCAGAGCCTTGGGGGTTTTAACGATAATAAATCCAAAGTTGATTTTCCAAATCTATTGCTACTAAGGCAGTTTTCCATTTCACAACAACTTCCTCTTCGATTTATGTCCTTTAAAATGTATTTGCCCTCTACTAATCAAGCATGCTTGGAAATGTCTCTGATTGCTTTCCCCATGATCATCATCTCTACTATCCTCTCAGATGCTACTGCTTATTTCAACTGTCTCAGATATCTATAATGTGGCAGAAAAAAATGGCCCATTTCTTCCATTAAAAAAAACCACTAAAATCCCAGAAAAACCAGCACAATCCTAGTTTCACTTTCACAACTTCAAATAAGTGATAGTTTTCAAGTTAGTACCACTTTTGTTCAAGCGAAGTGAAGGATAGTGAGACTGAAAACTGAGCCTCTTTCCAGGTCACTGTTTGAATTAGCTTAATTTATTTCTTGCTACTCAGGATTATCCTCTGAATTATTTCCATGGCTTGATTCTCTTCTTGGGAGTTGATTTAAGACAGTGTAATGAACTCCAAATCATACAAAATCAAACCCAACCTACAAAAGTAAAACCTATTTCTTGTACTTCAAGATCAACACAGAACTTTCCTGATGAAAAGAACAGAACACGCTAATTGAGAAATCTCACTTACTGTTCCTAACAGATATCTAGACCAGACTATTAAATACCACAATGAATAGTGTGGAACAAAAACAAGATAAGAATTATGT
Source organism: Apaloderma vittatum (assembly GCF_000703405.1). Classification (NCBI taxonomy): domain Eukaryota; kingdom Metazoa; phylum Chordata; class Aves; order Trogoniformes; family Trogonidae; genus Apaloderma; species Apaloderma vittatum. The sequence continues at coordinate 23,360 of NW_009695966.1, forward strand.
CTTATTTGGACTTCCAAGATTAAATTTCAGATATATTTTGTTGTGAATGTTCTACAAATATTAGATTATTGCTAATTGTTTCAAAAAATGTAAGTGGAGTGACACTACAATCAAAACACAGCGAGGTCAAGTTTCACCAGACTGCACTGCATGCAGCCATCTTCCTCTAAGCAGTGCTCCCAGACACAAGTTGGAAACCTGCCATGCATCTATGGTATTTTTTAATATAATTAGAGGAGTAGAGTTTCAGTCATAATCTAGACATATACAGAAAGAAAGTATTGCAAAATCAGTCCTGCAGGTCTTACTCAAAATTACAGGCCTCAGCAGATGTTTAGGCTGCAACCTGTCAGAGGTATGCAGTTAGTGTCTCAGGAGAGAATTATTCTGTGATCAAGCCAAGATCTGAGACATGAATACGAAAAGAGCTATTGCTATCAAAACCCTACAACTCTACAAAATACTTGCCATGAAGTGCTGTTATTATTACAATACATTGTTCATTGTTATTATCGTTACTGATTAGTCTATTCTGAAGTGAGGGGACAGATATTCTCCACAGTCTGAGCATTCCACTTGCAAGAGGATACAGGCACATTGTGAAAACATGTCTGTGTCTTATTTAAATCTTGCAGGGGGCGAATAAACACTACACAACAAAACAACACAACACAACAAAAATGTTAGACTAACATTGTCAGAATAACTGATCATGTTTATTTTTTTTAAAAAAAAAAGAGTCAAATGACTTGGCATTTACATTTAATTTTCCTGGCAAGGCATTGTATGAAATCAAGATGAAAACTCAGGACTTAGGATGAATATTGTTAGTATCTGCTTATAATGGGTTAAATTCTAAAATTAAATTTCTCTGATTTTAATGAAATTTCAGCTCTGACTCTGAGATGTAGCCAATATATGTAGCCCTAATAAGGGCCCATAAAATGAATCACAAAATTTATTTTCTTTATTAAAAGAATGTAAAACGAAATGTTAACTTTCAGCCTTTTCATATTAACCCATTGTATGGAAGAATAATCAAAAAGCATGTAAGAGCTGGAACTTCCTTGCCACATTTTGCTTTTTAGGAAAGAAGAAATAACAACCAAGGGGAAAATGTTAAAAAAGAAAAAAAGTGGTTTCATAGTCTGAAGATGAAAATTTTAATAGCTTTCTCAGTTTTTCCAAGTGTAGTTAAGCATTATAGAAGAGTAACGACTTTTTTATAACTCAGGCTGAAATTTTGTACCTTATTACTGCAGTTAATAATATAAATTAATAACCTGAAATACAAGCCAAACATTTTGAAATCCAGTCATGTCTGAGCTGCAAACGAATTCACAAGACCAACCTTTTGGTTCCATTTTTATGTATTCCCACATTTCAATGAACAAAAGAAAGACGACAGCTCTATAAATATGGTGGTTTTTCATGCACTATTTTACAGAACGGTTACAGTTCTGTATGTTTTGGCACTAGAGTTATTTGATGTGTTCTTTTACGTTGGTGCTGTAATACAGTGGGTTCACATCCTCCTTTAGTTGTACAAAAATGTTGATTTGAATAGTGTTCGCTGTACAGACTAATCATATTTTATCATTACAGTACTATAAATTTCTATTACATCTGACTTTTGACATCCTCACACTTGGCGAGACAACAAAGTAAAACCTGTAAATCCAGTCACTTACCTCTCCCCTCATTCAGGGTGTAAAATAAACTTAAATGCAGGTAAACCAAATCGTTGCCACTGATGACCACTCTGCAGGAGGAGGTGAACTGCAACCATATCGAGGTAGTTTAGTCAGAAGCCACCAACCAATAGCAATAACCTGTAAAAGACGCTGTGATGGCTGATACACAAATGTTGCGTGAAGGACTGTGCTCCACCTCCAGAAATTAGCACTTCTTGTCCAATTCTTAGTAAGACAGAGTTTAATATGGTAAAGCTACACAGAAAAGTAGAGATACTTGACAGATACAAAAAAAAAAAAAAAAGAAGAAGAAGAATGCCAGCCAGAAGTTAAAGCAAACTTCTGAACATGATGTCTTCTGGCTTTTCTGTGGGATTGGACATACTGATCACATAAAAATGTAACAGCTATATTAGGATGAGGCTAGAAGGGTGAAATATTAGCTGAGAAAACGACAATGTTCTTTGTTGGTGATTTATTCTAGCTTCAGTTAATGTGTTTTCTTAAGCTTTTGGATAGTGTCATCTTCATTCTAAATTGTTAAGTTTCAGACATGCAGCTATATTATTAAAAATTCCTTTTGATAGAATTAGACTATCATTACCAGGTAATGAGAAGAACATTACTGACTTTGTGAGGAATTATGTCTTCCAGGATTTTCATCTAAATTAAACTTTGGTCTGACTTAAAAGAATAAATTGTCTCTGAAGTCTACCGTTTCCTTGGTGATATTTTTTACTCTTCTGCCATAATGCAAGTAGAAGAAACATTTGAAACTTTTGTAAGATTACTTTCCAATACTGCAAAGTATGAAGATCACACAAAAATTGAATGATGCCAAATGAATGGAGTAGAGAGCATGCAATTATGACTAAAGTGGGATTAAATAAGTAAAGGTTAAATGCAAGCATGACATGGTAGAGCAGGCAGAAAAGGAAAGGAAAAATTGCACTGTGCTTCTTTTCATACCTCGTATATATAAGTTCTGGAAGTCATAGATAATTTATACAGATCTTATATAAGCGTTGTGCAATAAAGAGCACTGTGAAGTTCCATAGACAATCAATTAAGTGTGTTTTAAATGACAGAAATTACTAGTAAAGACCCATAGAAGAAAGGTAGAACTATTTTTAAAAAGCAGATGCTAAAGTTATTTCTGTTTGAGAAAATACTACTCCAGTTTCCTGGGTGTCTGTATTCCTTTTCAGAGATTCATACTCTCTTTCTCTGTCTTTCCATACTATATATAATACTTTTAAATATAGATATGTACACACACAGGAGTGGAAGGGCAAGTGGGAATACTATAGTACAAGTCTGTGGAGTTCAACACAGATACACACTAATGTGATTTTTTTTCTTCAAAGACTACTACTTTCATTATCTGGAATTTGTAATCAATAAAACAACTACAGAGTCACTACCTTGTAGAAAAGCCATATACCAAAGGACTACATGAAGAACAGAATAAATTTTTTGGCAATAAGAAATCCAATCCAAAGAACTTCTTCATATACCTAGTGCCTGTTCAAAGTGGATAAAAAATTATAGGAAAATGTAATAATTTTCCAGAGAGACATGAGGTAAAAATAAAATCAAGCATTTCATCCAGAATATATTTTGTTATATAAAAAATCTGATGTGAGTAGAGCAGTGGGGAGCTTTCAAAGCAGTTTGATCTGAAAAACACCAATATCTTTAAAGAAAGACTTCATTTCAATATTCATGCTGACTAATATCAATGACAAGAGAATCGCTTTGAAGAGAAGATTCTGGGTTTACCTTTGAGAACACTCAGCACTGTGCACACCTGTCTTCTTTACATCTTGAGAAATTTCCAGAAGCAGAACCCCTGAAAGCACCTATTTATTCTAGGGCAGTGAATTGCTGTTTTTTCAAGACAGTTTGTCAGGTTGGTGTCACCCTTTTGTAACTGAAGAATCATTATGAGCAGAGCCAGCTAACTCTTTAAGGATCTCTATGTAGAATCACTCTTCACAGGGCAGATGATTCTCTATCACATTGACATTATTTTATGACGATGCATTACAATATCAATCAGAAAAGGTCAGGGCTGGCAGTAAAAGAACTGTGATTTATTATTCAGAGTTAGATTGCATTGCAACCCATAAAGCATTCAGTACTACCACTGAGACAAAAACTACAGTCAGAACAGTAGCAATGCTACAGTCCAAGGGTATTTAACTGCTGCCCCAGCAGGAAGTGTAAGAATAATCCCATTTGTTTACCAATTTAAAAACTACAGTTCTGTGCCTTTTTATTCTCTCCTAACTAAAGTCATAAATATTAATTTTATTAATAATGGCCGAAGCCACTGCCCAATGTAATTTATATATATTTTTTTACCTATAGCCCAATACTCTTTCAAATATTAATGAAATATTAATTAAAGGTTTTTTTGTTAGAACAGGATAGAGAAAATCAGCTAAACACATGGGACTATTATAGTGCAAACATCACCAAGTACATCATATTTTTTTTAATTTTATGTGGCCATTTTAAGAAAACTGAGAAGACAGACAAACCTTGATAAACCAGTCTTTCACAGAAGAATAGCTCAGTCAATATTCTAAGAAATATATTCACTTGTCTGGAAACATACACACTTAATTAGGAGTTTAAGTTTGGATCAAATCCTGTGGAACTGTGTGGACATTCACAGCAGTGGAATAGCCAAGAACTGAGCTGTAGTCACAGTCACCCAAGGGGCAGTAGGAGATGAAAATGCATTTTTGGAGACAGTGGGATGTTGGCTTGAGTGAAAGCTCAGTGTCATTATATCTAGACAGAACATTAATTTGTTTTGGAAGAATTCTCAAATTATGAGTCATAATTTAAAAAAACAAACAGAAAACTCCTAATTGTTAGGATCTACGCCTAATTTTGCCGTAGTCGACCATTTACTTGGACTCTGCATTCATCACAGCAGGGAAGACAGTTGCAGTTGGACTATAAAATGTGCCTTTTTTCTTGAATGGATCTACAGAACGTTTTTTTCAAATATAGTTTGAAGAATAATATAAGACAGTAGTGAAAAAGAGCACTTTCCAAAATATCAGTAACTGTTGACTAATTTTGAGCTTATTTTGCCAATGCAATGCATACCTCATTTAAATTTTGCTGAATACTTTGCTGAGTTCTAACTAGCAGTTTCCCACTCAAAGTGTGTACGTTAAGAATACCTTTTAGCCCTGTGTATGAACTACTTTAAATGCCTTTTACAGTAGAAATGGAATTTTCCTTCTAATCTGTCAAGTCTTACATCAATGTAACCTATTATTTCATAGCATGCATTAAAATACTAACCTCTAATCCTTCAGTAACAGTATTATCAGATGTGGCAACCACAAACATCTTCAAAAAAAAGCAGCCAGTCCTAAATAAGAAAATCAAGCATGAGAATATTTAAATGTGTTTAAAATGCCATTTAGGGACCAGGAAGCCAGAGTAATTTTGTTTTATTTATTTGCGAGGAGCGGGAAAGCAAACAAGCATGGCAGGATTTCTCTGTCTGGAGCCTGGAAAACTTGAGACCACGAAACAAGTCAAGATAAAGTCTCTGTGGAGCACAGAGAGTCTGAACATAGATGAGACAGTTTGAAGTGAATCAAGGCTCTCTGGAGTTAAGGCGTTAGAAGGTTTGAGTATCAGAAACTAATTTAATCACCATTTCCACTGCGGAAAACTCAGTTATAGGTGCCCCTTGTACTTCAGAATTATTATTTTATGTTATAAATAACAGCCTCCAAATAACTTGGACCATATTAATCATGTGGAAAATCATCACAGGTGAAGGCACAAGATAATAAGTACCGCCTGAATGTGCTAATAAGTGTCTTTATTAAGTAAGGTCAGAAAGTGCATCTGTGCCAGAATCAGGAATAGAATAGTTACATGCCAATCTAAATTGTAAGAGCGTTATCTTCCTTTCTCTTGCTGGAGACCTTTTTCCTGTTTAACCAAATTACAGTTTCTGCTATCGATCACTCATTTTTGTGTTCTGTCTTTAAACAGAAATTTTGACATTTCCTGGAAAGGAATAAAAGCTTTCGGTGAGCTCTGAACTCAGGTGAAGCAACAAGTTCAGGATGTTGTAGAGCAAGAAGGGTTTTGCTCCATTGTGTGGTTTTCAGGCAGAAGCTATACTATTTGGGAACTTGATAGCAGTGGAAGAAAATGCATGAATGTAATAAATTTGAGTGCTTTAAATAATGTCTGACCTAATATACTGCTTTAAAATATTAAAATTTCAAATTATGAAAGATTCTTCTTATAGCTGATCTATGAGGATGTTTCAGCAATATAATTTCATTATATCTATAATGATAGCTGTTTCGGAATTGCTGATCCTGACAACTTTACTGAATTGACTGTAAATCTGGAGAAAATATACCCCCAAAACCAGCTGGCTGCATAAGAGAAAATCCACAAAATTGTTGAAAGATACTAAAGTAGATGCTAAAAACTCACTTTTACGTTTAAGATATGTATGCCAAAATATATATTACACATTACACGTTATAAAGATAAGGCAAGTAGGTTATGAATTCACATCCTACATTACAAAACGGTATTTATGTTTAAGTTGCCTTATTTCTGGCATGGTAACTTCAAAATCCATCAAGATTTATGCTTATGCCCAAAGCAGAGAGATCAGAGGAAAAAAAAAAAAATAAAACTGTGTAAGACCCTCTAAAAGCAATACTTGCTAAACTATATGTATTCAAATAAAAAAAAATATTATGAATGTTAGAGTGGCATTCATCTTATCATCAGAATGTATGAAGCACAAATCTCTCCGACAGCTGTTATTTTACTGTAAAATGATCTTTAAAAATGTCTGAATTTGTTCTGATTGCTTTGACTCCCCAGGAGTTTATTCTGTGACTGTAACAGCTATGGAGAGTAGAAAGACAAGCTTAACAGCCTGTTCTGGGGTCAAAAAGGCATGGATGGCTCAAACCTGCTCTAACCTGCTTGCACAGAAAACCTCATTATTGTCACTGAAATGAGGCTCAAAACATAACTAATTTGGGGGATGTCTCAGGAATATCTTACTTATGAACACATATGTCTGCTTGAACTAAGTACTGATTTCTTTCCTTGCACTTTTTAGTTTTATGGCTAATATTCACTAGCCAAAATGTCCTTTTTTAAGGCACAATTTGTCGTGATTTTGGAGCAGTGCTATTATCCCTATACCATTCTGCCATCAGGAAAGTGCTTTCTGAAAATTAATTCCTTCTTACGTTTTTGATGTCTGCTATCTTCTAGATAATTTGTTTTTTAAAGAAATACTGAAGAGGACATTTCCACTTTCTGTAAATTGCCACTTCCTTGTTTGTATTGCAGTTCAGATAGATTCTGAAGCCTTGACTTCAGATTCCAAAACTCCTTCACATTAAGTCCCATTGCGCTCTGATCTCATTGGCTTCACTAATTAGTTTCCTTAATTTCTCAGTCTGCTCTTTTGGAATCAGAAGCTTTAGTAACCAACCTGGTTTTGTTTATTCTTCTATTTAATTGAAAACGTACCAATTCGTGCTCATTTATTCCAAGGTTATTCTCTTTGACCAGCTAATAGCGTACCCTCCTGTTGGTTCACTGACTATCCAGAGTGAAAGGATCTAATGACTAATGCATCCGACAGTACAGAGTTTCTATCCTTATTGGCAGCAGTTGCTCCAGTCGATATGTATAAATGTAATGCCTCCTGTAATGACACAGATCTTGATAGAATTCCTCTCTCCATCACACTAACAATCTCTGCATCTATTTAAATCTGTGCATGGAAACCGGAGCGGAACAAAACACTGACTTAGAGAATGCTTTTCCACCATGTTTCCCAAAGTGATTTTCTGATCCTCACCTCTGTTGTATCGTGTTTCTTCTGAAACCTACTATGCCAGCGTGCCATTGCCTTTCTTCTTTGTTTTGAATCCAACCGATTATAAAGTACTCTTCAGTTTCTCTGTTTCAGTCCTTATGGCTCTTTAACATTATTTCTATTATCTCCCGAATGTTTTGGGTTTTTTTTTTTTAAAACAAAGATAACTTGACATTAAAAAAAAGCCCCACAAAATAAACCCGCTTGTGTCAGATATTTCTGCGCAGGAATATGAACACATCTCCATAAATACAACAGACATAAATGCTCGACAGATACACTTGAAGTACTTCCACATATATATACAAGAAACTTGGAAAAGTATAAATTAAGTGCACTTATCTCTGTTTGGTGTGGCTGACTAACAAAAAGGAAAAGCAGTCCTCCAAACTGTCAAACCACTGAGTGTGTGTTTTTAAAGCCTCATTTTAACTGTTTGGACTTGTACTCCACCTATTTTATTTTTTTTTTATAGTTTCTGCTTTGAAAAGTTAAAATCGACTTCTGTATTCAATCTGGTGTTCTCACACCATTTTCTTTGCGTTTGTATTCAATGTACATTTGCGCTATTTTTCTATGCTTTGATTGAACAACCCATTAATTCTTCTTTCTAATTAAAATCTCATATTTAATTTTATACATAGATGGCCTGTACAAAAGTTGTTTTGATGATGTTATTTAAAGCACGTAAACAGGGCAATATATAGTATCATAATCTATGTTACATTTGTTTCCTGTTGGAGTTTGAAATGTACAAAGAAACTGACAAAATATGGAAAAAAAACATTTTGCAAATAATTATTTACTGGCATTTTTGGCTTAGTTCTGTACCAAGATTTTTATATCCTGGACCTCAGTGTTGGCTCCAGGATAGGTTATGGTACATCTGAGATAAACTGCTTCCACCATGAGATTTTAGTATGCATATCACAGTTTAAAATATATGTTCTAGCCTATTTTATCCTTTTACATTAGAATATTGAATCAAACACTTCATATAATTGATCTATAAATATCTTAAAATGAAACAGTCAATTCAACTGGAATCAATCCAAAATGTTCTTTTTAACAAATTAAAAAAGACATCCATCCTACGCAACCTCTTTAACCTATGAATCTTTCCCATATTCTTACCTTGAGTAACTGCTTCTTTCTTTGTTTTTTGTTGTTGTTGTTGTTTTTGTTTATTTTGTCTTTGTTTTTTGTTTTTTTTTAAAATCAGATATGAAACCTTCTGCAAATCCACATTTTGGTACCAGGACCTGATGGTGAAACTGTCTTCATAAATTCTAGTACACAACTACATCAATTCTGAAACAGGGTAAAGGACTGTGTGCAGAACATCAAAAGGGAATTCCTGAGAAGCTGAAGCAAACCATAAAGATACAAAGAATTGATTCTTCAGGGTAATCATTATGGCAAGATAGATGTTGTTGTTAAGAATTAGAACCAAATATAATGCAAGAACTGGCGTCACAGCCCTGGCAGACAGAGTTGGCAACCACAGAAAAAGAGTTATCATTCTAATGAGCTTTGGTCAAAGTGGGTAAGTACTTACTTGGGATTATGACTGCAGAAGGATGCTGGGGAGCTGGACTTGATACTGATTGTTCAGTCTCTTTTCAACTTGAAATGAGTTCTCAAACACTTGCTGAGATTCAGTTCCCATCTAATGGCAAGCATGTCACTGCAATTATTTTAATATCAAAGGCTTTTTTAAACAAACAAACAAATACTACTTCTCCAAAATCAAACACAGTCCTTTTAAGCAGCACTCCAGCAAATCAGCTGGCTGTTAATTTACTGTATCAGAAGATCTAGCCAACCCTTCACAAAAATGAAAACACATCTTCTATTATCCAAGCCACTCCATTCTAAGGACACGTCATCCCACATGAAAGTAGCAGAAATTTTCATGAATCTCTCCATTCTTTGAATTGTGGATTTGACTTAATTGTAGTCTACAGTACATAACAAATAAGCAAATTCATGTTTAAAGCATGCCCTAAGCAGTAGAAGTAGTCAGAGAAATGGAATGTAATAACTCACAGTGGAGTTACCTTTAGGTAACTTAACTTTTTATTTTCAGCTAAGTTAAATTTAGTAGCTTTATCATAGACAAAATATGTCACACAGTCCAATGAATCATAAGTTTGAACTTAATAATCAAGCAATAAAAATATAAAATTCACTATACCTGGGTAAATGTTTACACAATTAAAATGAAAATTTTTGGAAGCCAAGTATTTATCACTATGACAGAACTCTGTTTGAATCCTAGAGATATCAGATGGTTTACAGAGAATTCTTTCATAGATTTTTTTTTTTGTGTATGAAAAATGGTGCAGAATGGATGAGAAACAAGGCTATTAATTTCTTTCTCATTTACTTCCACAATTTGCTTGATTTTTAGATTGGCAGAATGGCCAACCTCAAATATACTTAAAGGAATACAGATCGTACCTGAAAAATTGATGAAACCAATATTTTCTAAGTACAATGTTATTTAGACCCTAAGTTATGCATTATGTTCTCTATTACTTCTTCTATTTAAATCTTCCAGAATTTCTGCACCTTAAGACCAGAGCTTTGCAGACAACTGCTGTCTCCACATCTTTTCACACCAAAATATCACTGTCCAAAACCAAAGATGGGTCCCCAAAGTAATTTCAAATATCATATGGAAAAAAAAAGCCCTTTCCATATAACTGATATAACTGATAAACTATCTGTATGCTGGAACTGCCCTTCCTGGTTGTGATCATTTTCTCCAGCACCCAGTCTGCTACTTCTGGCTTCTATTTACTCCTTTTCCCCTTTTAACTGAACAAATTTAGCAGTGTTTCAACGCAGAGGTTCACACTAATTCAATCCCAGCTTAACGTTATTTTTTAAAGAATTTATAGGTGACAAGAGTTATAAGAGTTGCGAAGAATTTGAGAAAACTACATCCTTGTTGCATTTGGTTTTACACGCTTAAAAGCCTCCAACATTCTGTAGCATGCTTACGCATAGTCTCTATGAACACAGAAAATGAAGATAGTACATATAGCTATTCATAGAACATTTGTAACAGAAAACAAGTCTAAAGACACAAACCTTTGCTAGAAGCAAAAAAGCTGATGCAGATTACCTTTGACTTCTTTTTCACTTCATTGGCAATCCATGATAACATACGGTTTTGACAGGAAAATAGAAGGAATTAACAAAACGGTAACTGAAGACATCTTCCAACTTTAGATCCCAATTATAGCCCACATTGCTTAAAGCTAGGAAATGTGCAAACATCTAACACAAATGAAGAAGAGAAATCTAATGAAAAAGACAACATGACATGAGAAAACTAAAGCAGAAGCAACTGATTAAACCTATAGAACTGTAGTGCAGAGGAATTATTAAGAGAGGCAGAATTTAGTGAAAAACTGGTAGTGCTCTCATGACAAAAGAAAATTTAAAATTAAATAACCTGCAAAACAGGTTGGGAGTTTTGAGTAGCTAGCACGGCATTTTTTCCTCAGCTGTAAGCTACTATTCCATCGAATCTATGTACCAAAGATTGCACGAGACAGGTTTGCCTCTTTGCTGCAGGGGTTTGGTAAAAAGCTGTGTAGTTTACATTGTAAAATACTTTTTCCTTTGGAAGATAAATCTCCATCCATCGTCATTATTAACAACAACCAAGCATAAGTATATTTGAAAAGCAACATCCATTTCACTTATTATCAAGGTTCATTCTGTAATTAAAATAATCTGCAAAACATCCTACTTGACAGTAAGGCCCCTGCCACTGATCCACAGTCTAGCTATAGACGGAAGCAGCCTGTCCAGCAGAATGAATTGACACCAGAATATTAGGGACCTGGCATCAATCATTAATAGGGTTAATTTTTGGCATGTGGAGCACAACTGCAAAGAAGTAACATGACAGTACGACTCACTCAACTTCAACAGGTAGCATGCTCTAGAAAAGGGCAACCAGAGGGCCATGCTCAGGTACCTCTGAATAGAAGGTTCCACATCTCCATGCAGAAGTGAAACCTGCTCTCTGGATCTCCCACAGGGACGTGTGCAGGGCGAAGACAGGGGCTCTCATCTCTGTACGCTCTACTGGCCAAGGTAACTGCAATGCAGGAATGGAAATTGTGGAGAAAGACTTGTGTAACCCATCACCACATCACCCCAGGTGCTCTAGGAGTCCTCTGTTGTGTACATCTACTTGCTCCCTCTCCATAGTTTTGCAAACCTATACGAAACTGAAAATATTCTAGATTGATGATGGTTGAGGCATTTTACAGACTTCCCGTTAACTTTTTTGAAAGTTTTCTGTAAAGTAGAAGAAAAGTAATAAAGAGTTGCACTGGTAGTTTATTGCTCTTTATATGGAAGATTTTTTGCAAGTTGCCAAGGTTTCTAAAATAGCCTGTAACATGCTCTTCACTTTCAGCATTTCCACAAGAGTTACTTAAACACACTAATAATGTGATCATGTCAATTATTATGCAACTCCACTGAAATCAGATTTAATCAGAACACCTTTCTATATTAAACCAATGGATAAATCCCTATAATGTAAGCCTTTGTATTTATGTTCTGTACCTGCTTTCCTACCATTACAGGCAACTGTTTTTATGTAAAAAATCTCTTTGTCATAAACTATTTTTTAGCTGGAGTAAAAATCCACACTTGACTTCCAGGCTTCACTGACTGGGCAGCTATGATCTTCTCTCTTCCTTCCAAAATACATATTTCTCTGTTTGGTGAAACAAAAGATTGAGCTGAACAGGAAAATAGTCTCCTCTGTAATTCATTGTTGAGCAACTCATTCAACTTTAAAAACCATCATGGATTAAACTCCAGGATGACAACATGTTTGTAGATTTAACTCCTAAAACATCATTAAATCTTTTGCAAATCTTCTTTTCTTCAAACACTGATATCCTTCAAGAGAGATTTAGAGTTCGCACCGAAAAAATGCAAAAATATGAGATATCTTGGAATATCTCAAACCACCTTTTTTTTTAATATCTATAAAACAATAACCTACAGTAATATAAGTATTTTGAAGGATAAGTCTGGCAAAATCCTGCATCTCAGTGTGATTACAATATAGTAAATCTTTCACAGCTATTTTCTTATCGGCCATTTAAGCACATCACCAGCTTCTTTCGTTTTGAAGAACAGAACACTTCTTAATTTTTGACCCTACCACTGGCAAGCAGTGCACAGTTATTACCTTCCTGAAGTACACTAAATCTCAAATCTCATTTCACTGTATGAAACAGAAGAACTCATTCTGAAAAAAAAATATACATTTTAAGATCATACCAATCACAGCATATGTGTTTGCACAGCATGTTGTTAATATTTAAGACAGGGATAAATATAGAATTCCACAGTTTTAAAAAGTCTCATATTTTGGACATCTGTAAAACAACTGAAACTAACAGTAATTTTTCAAATTATTACTTTATAAGCAGTCATCTCAGAGTGCCACTCTAGCATAAGAACAACAAAAAAAGATTTTGAATTAATAATTTAGAAATTCTAAGACACTGCTTAGCAAATGCAAGTGTAATGACTTAAATTTCTTGCCTTTTTATGTAGTCTTTCATGGTTTTTGTCCAGTTAGTCATCAACAGTGTCTTGGTTTTAAAAGTTCCAATAGAGAAAGCTTTACTAATGAAAAAAATAAACTTGTTTTTTCCCCAGTATCAGTGAGTTTCTCAGAACAAAACCAAATAACTTGTTCCTCCCAATCTGAATTGTCATATGCTATTTTTGTAAGAACAGATGCTCCAGTTGTTTCCCACTGATCACTTTCTCTGACCTTAATTATGTTCTTTGCTAGGAATCACGATTACTACAGAATTCATCAAGTGTTTTTATTTAAGTCTCTGGAAATGTCAAAACAGTCCTTGAAGCACTCCTTGTACCCTTGAAATAGTCACGTGTGAGAGATTATCTAGATTTTTAATCACAGATTTCTTCCCACACTAACTTTGTATTGTGTTTGGTTTGCCCAGTATCCCTGAGCCTCCACACACTCTGAGTCCATTTCCCAAACTGATAGAGCAGCATCGAAACTGTCAAATATCTGTGAGGTGCATTTGTTAAGCAGAAAACAATTTGGATTTATATTGTCAATGTATTTTACTGACAGTTACAAGTAGCACTTTTAAATGTACTAAATGCTAATGTAAGAGAATGTATATGGACTCACAGTAGTTTTCAGCAGTGTGTATATATATATGTAATGGGATTCCATGTATTAGTGTAAGAAAAGTCTTAAAAATAGAAATAGATTGCAGTCATTTGCTCAGTCCTGTTGCATGTGTCCTGCAATAAATTCATTAAATCCAACCATCTTTTCTGTTTTTCCATTCTCTTACAGAGCACAGGATTGGCAATGTCATTAATATGACTTCTCCTGATGAAGGAATGTATTTAGACAATATTTTTATCACAGATTCTTTCATTTGAAATACCTTCATGTCAGTTAAGACAGGAAATTTCCCATCAATCCAACTTCGTCATATATCCCTTACTCTAGTACTTTTCCTGTACATCTCAAGATTTTATACACAAATATGCAAGTTAAAATCCTATCAGCCCTAAGAATGGAGCTGGCTATTTTTATTGATGAGACTGATTTAAAAGCAGAGTAATAAAATAAGGATAACATTTTCTGAAGTTCATAGGCAGCCAACCAAAATCCAATATTCAAAGGTAAAAATCAAAATTTCCCTGGGAGAATGTGGTCATGGAATGTTATAACCAAGGTGCTTAAGATACACAGCCAGACATAGATAACAAAATGTTGTCTTATTTATAGGAGTTATATGTGCAATAACGCCTTGTATTACTTCATGGCAATGCTTGCTTTGTTTCCCTTTGTTTAAAACATGCTACCGAAGATAGGAAAATGTAATACTAAGTATCTGCCAAGAAAAATCATTCTATCAAGCAATCTGATGTGGTCAACTTCCCCACATTTAAAAAAAAAAACCACACCAAAACCCAAATAAAACTACTCCCTAGTTTTGTTTCTGGATGATAAAATTGTAAAATTTTTTTGTACACTAAGAAAATCAGAGTTGTTAACAATGTGGTCCAGAATAATGAATGTCAAGCACCTGTTTTAACTGTACAGCCATTTCTCATTTTAGTTTGTGAAGTAATAGTTTTTATTTCCTGAATTTCAAGGGTCATACAACACATTTTCTTTCTCTAATAAGTTAACTTGCAGAATGTAATCAAACATGGGATTACAAACATCAATTCGTTCTCACACATGGGAAGAGAAGAATCAAGTCCTATAAAATTGATTTCATATTTTCCAAGTTTTATTTACCAAATGCCTCAAAAACATTGATGTGTAAAGAAAACATAAGAGAGAAGCATTTTTAAGAAGGTGTGTACTTAAATTTACTAGGAAAAAGATTTCTGTTCTTTGTTTTCTTCTAAATAAAATAAAAAATTGGTGAATAAGTTTCAAAAATCCTAGTGCATGGATGTGAAGCAGTTGGCACCGCGCTTGGCAGACCAGCACTGCCCTTAACCACGGTGTGGGGTCCTCAGTTCATTTTGATGGACCCCCTCTAGACTACACTGTTTTCCCGATACGAGTTATCCCTACAGGCCATTCATATGTGGTAGCTACATTTGTGTCTTCTAACAGAAAACAATTCAACACAAGGATTTGACGGAAAATGGTCTACTAATAGGCAAGTATCAAAAAGTATCAAAACTCCTTCTTGTTAAAGGAATACCGATACTGGTGGTCTATGAATCTGAAGGCTGGAGTTCGCCATTCTAATAATAAAATAAAATTAAAAGAAATAATTTAGAAGAAACTAACATCTTAGGACGGTTTTTTGACATAAAAAACTGCTGAGATATTAGCAAAATTTATCCAACATTCAGCAACATTTGCAGTTCATTTCTGTCTTTTTAGATAATACCCTTAGATTTTTGACATATTAGATAGGTTTGGAAATAAAAGTAAACACTCAAATAAGACAGAATAACACTGACAATCAAAACAGCCCAAATTAAACATGAGAGACTGATATTCTTGACTTGAGCAGAGAAGGGTACAGTGCAGACAGAGACAGGCACTTGATTTTTCTTTCATCCATTGCTTTGAACAGTCAATTCCTTTGTCTGACTTTGTAACTCTGTGTGGTGGCATCTGTAAATGAGAAAAATCATAGAGCTCTAAGGGACTTTCAAAGGTCATCTGGATCCTTCCCTGTAGATCAACTCTAACTACGTTACAGATGTTTGTCTAACCTTTCCTTAAAATTGCCAGAAATGGCCAGCAAACTGTATCAATGCTTCAGCATCTTTACCACTAACAAACTTCTCTTCATATGAGATCTGAATCCCTCTTACTGAAATTAAGCCTTATTATTACTTACCTATGCAGGATAAACATGGGAAATAGCTCATTTCTTTTCTTTTAGAAAAAAAACACCCCAACCTTATTTTCTCCTTTTAAATACTCCTATCACATTCCTGCCTCATCTTATCCTCTTTAGCCCAAATAATCACAGCTCCTTTAATCTTTCCCCTTCTGTTCTGTCTCCCACCATTTTTTCTGTTTTCTTTTGGCTCTCCCAGATGATTCTTGGAATGTTAAATCTGGACAAGGACCTTGAGCTGAGCCCCTATGACAGCTGAGCGAAGGAAAAAAAGAAGTTCCTTCATGCCTCCAACAACACACAAATTCATATTTTTACGTGCTGCAGGACAGTTTGCCTTGCTGGTAATAACCCGCCATAGTTGTCTTGTGTTCGGCCTGCAAGTCAAAGGCAGTCCTCCGAGTACTCCACCCAAAAAACTGCTATCTAGACAATTATTCTTGTCATGGCATACCCCTTTTAATAGATTACAGCAAGTTCATCTTGAATCACAAGCCTGACTGACTTCTAGTTTCCTTGAGCATTATGTCATGCACAAAATGAGTATGTATTCTCCCTTCTCTATCTTCCACTCAGCTATGATGATATTGAATAACATGCCTTGAGGTAACCCCACTTAGTTTATGCTTCCAGTTTAACAATTGGTAACTGGGAACCTAAGTGGAGTAAATAATAAACTTTAACTTTTTTATTTACAAGACTTTGATTGATCTCATAGAATAATTTTTCAGCCAATGCTGTAAGTGTTGAAAATGTCATTTAACCATATAGAGCAGAAAAAATCAGTACCTTTAAATTGCATTGTGACAACCCTGAAAAAAAAAAAGAAAAAAAAATTAAAATTGGCTAACCTTGTAATGGTCTCTACTGGAGTGCACCTCTTGCAGAAGGAGAGGTTAAGGGAATTGGAACTCTTAAGCCTTGAGGAGCCAGGGCTCAGGGGGAATCATATGAATGTGAATAAACACCTGATGAGGGTAGTGAAGACAACTGAGCCAGACCCTTCCCAGTGGTGGCCAGTGACTGGAGTCAATGGGCAAAGCGAAACATAGGAAACTGGACACCAGGAAAAGCTTTTTTTTTTTTTTTTTACTATAAACCCCGACTGATCGCAGCGCTGAACAACCCGCTCTAGGTGACTGCTTTTCGAGCAGGAGTGTTGGACTAGATAGAAGATCTCCAGAGCATTCAACTACTCTGTATTTCTTGTTTTTCAGTTCTTAGCTGGCTGATCATTTTTATGAGCCTCTGAAATTTTGTCTCTCTTTTCACTAAAGAATTTATTATGAGTATTTTTTATTAATAATGAATTTTTTATCAGGACCAATTTTGTTTAATCTGAGTATAGTCAAAGATATTGCAATTAAAGAAAACTGCAAAATTGTCACTTGTTTGATAATCCGTAATATTTATAATTAAATGTTGAATTCAGATATAAGGTATAACCCAGATACAAAACCAAAACAACACACTCTTCCATACCACATCTTGCCAGGAGCATTATGCTTAAATATAGCATATTATTGTTGTTTCAAAACATTTTTCAAAAAAACATGCATATTTCTTTAAGATTTCTCTTCCTCTATGCCTTTTTTTTTTTTGTGATGAAGTGGCCAAGAATCATAATTTCAGGTTCTCCTATTTTACTTTTCAAAGTATAATGCATCATTTATAAAGGAAATACAGCTCTAAAAGTTGCTGTTAAGGACCATAAAGCAGAGAAATAATATGTAGTTCCTTTGCAAGGATTTTATCTTAACAGCATTACTAACTGTGACATTTATCCTGCTTAACCTCACCAAATGTACCCTAGGGAAATGTCAACAGAGTCTTATGGTTTTAATACAAATGAATTATCAAAGAGTTTGAATAATATAATCATCTTAATGTATTCAGTTTTTATAATGAACATCTGTTATGCGGATAGAGAAGCAAAGTGACTGGTTAATGTAACAATTAAATAAACAATTAAATGTAAAATTAATACAATCGATATTACATTTTTAACTATTTACAGTAACAACCTGAAGTAACTGCATTGAAATATCCTTCACATCCCTTATTTCTGTTGGATACAATTTGTCTTTGATGGAATTCATATGTGTTTTCTAGATGCTTGTTATGGGCATAATCCTGTTTACAAAGACAGCTTGTTCCCTGGATAGAAATCTTCTCCCTTGTGTGGTGCATATTTGTGTTCTTAAAGTTCCTGCCAAATCTCTCACTTTACATGCCTTTGCCAATAATCCTTTTGCAGTGTATTTTCTGTCAACTCCATTTATTAAGGGAGTTGTTTTCAAACATCCTGCTTGCACACATTACAGTAATTCTACTCTCATGGGAACACATTCTCTAATTATTGAGATGGTCTAACAAATGCTTCTGATATTTACTGCTGTTAGATTTTATTCTGGCATTATACTTTATGACCTGAATATAAATTTTTGGAAATTTACATGAATGATACATAATTTTGCAGTCTATACTCTTTTGAACTATATTTTATGAGTAATTCCAAGAAATCATGCCATCATTTACAATTCAAGAAATAAACATCCTCAGTTTTATCTGAGTTCCTAAATGACATTTCTCTCAATCTCCATGCTCTGAACCTTGTTCATACACTGTAACCAGTTTGTTCTTTTGCTCCCGAAATGCAGAAATTTAAATATACTTTAGGCACATTTGTCAGCTTGTCATCACACATCCACATAGGCAGGACATTTTAGGTCCTGAGTATGCAAATCTGGTACATTGAAATTATACTCCCAGACATCCCTTGCCAGGTTGGTTCAAGGCTTGATTCGTCTGCTTTTGTCTGATGCCGTTTGCTTGACAGCTACTCTTTGCTGTTCACAATTTGTTAGATAGCGATAATGCAAGCTGCATTTGGAGTAATATTACAATGAAAGTGAAAGTTAGCACATGATTAATGGTCTTAATTACTCTTAAATTAATCACAGCAACAAATTCTTGACTTTGATCATGACCACAACTTAAGTGTAGTTTAAGGTACAATATTTTTTACTGCTATTGTAAAAATTAGCTTTTAGATTTCTCACTGAAATCCATATCCTCAAAGTAAATGACTGTGTCTGTCTTGTCATTTCTAGAGGGGTTATATACCTCAGAATGGGATCCACAGCTCCTCGTGTATTGACTAGGAAAAACACAAAAGGGTTATATCTGAATTTTGAAGGAAAATAGGTCTAGACTCATGAGGCTTACACACTCTGCTCAGCTCTTCAAGGTTCTCCACCTCCTGTCAGGATTCAGAATTTACAACCAGTGCTAGAGTAATTGCCCGTCTCTTTATTTAGAAAGAATGAGTATGGTAACATATCTTAAAAATCTAGATATCACAATGGTATTTTCTCTTTCTATGTAGAAGTGTTGCAATCAAAACACCTCAGATCCAGTAGGCAGGTTCAAATCTGATTTAATATACATTTCTAGCTGTTCTAGAGAATACTTCATTGATTCTAAAAACTTTCCTATTAAAAGTATGACACAAGAAAGTGAATATTTCAGAAATCACAATTAAGCAGAGTATGATAATTATTTCAGAAAATCTGCTAAGAAGGCCCTTGGAAGTGAGAAATCCTGGCTCTACTGGTTGCTCACCCTTCAATAGCCAAGGGAATAACTGTGTCTCATCCATGACAACTCTGAAACCTGGGCACGTAAGCAAGTTTTCTCACAGGGAATATCAGTCATTTCAGTCAAGAGCTAATGTGTAAGTTGCTGTCAAAATCACAAGAACATATGCATAATTTTCATTGTTGTATTCACATTCATCATTACTAAGAAGCATAACGAGCAACCGGGACAGATGCCTGTGACTCTGAACACGACTTGATCTATTTACTGCCGGTGGGGTTTGATTGTTTAGTTGAGGACGCCCTCATCTCTCTGGCTGATTATGGGTTTCCTTTCACTTCACTCTCTGGTTACCACAACCAACCCTGAGTTTTACTGTAATCCATGCCCTTTTACTTATCCCACTACTTTGTCTCAATCTTTTTGAAACCACTGAATCAGCTAAAACCCTTTCAGCCTGACCAGTTTCCCTAAGGAAAAATAACGGCATGCTTTTCATGGAATCTTCTATGACATTTTCTCCCTGTAATTTACTTTTTTTCCCCCCCCGTACCCAGATTACTTTAGCAATGGTGCCACTATGGCCATCTAGAAATCTGTATTTTACATGATGCAGGGGACAAAGGACTCTGGGCAGCAGGTTTGGTCTGAGCATAGCTGGTCATTCCTTTTGGATAGCAAGGACCTGGAATTACGAGGCAGATGATCTAACCTAGGGCAAGATGGAAAACAGAGGCTAAGCTCTGACACAGCGTATGAAGAGAGACCAGAATTTAGATAAATCTTCCTCGAGCCCTTGGAAGCACTAGCTGATTGTTGTCTCTTCACATTCAGACAGAAACTGAAAGGATTACACTTCTTGACATAAAATGGCTATATTCTGCCCCAGTTACACTTTAAATGCCTTTTGTGAACTAAGCCTTGGTGTTTTTAAATTAATTATCTTTAATTACCAGGTTCACTCTTCTGTTCTCTGAAAATTGTCACTTCATTTGCTTTGTTCTAATATTTGCTTACCTTCCCAGTTAAACATGACTTTTCATAAAGAAATTCTCAGTTGTACAGCTGAGTGTTTCTAGCTAATTTCCTTAATACCCAAAGGATGCACATAATCTGGACTTTGAGAAATGAGTATTAATTCTTTTCTGCATATTCCCTCCTTTGATCTTAGTTATTTTTACAAGGTCAGTTCTAAGCATAACTTCATAAATTTGCAGATACCTCTTCTAATTTCATTTTCGGTGTCCTTCAGCATTAGCAGCCAGAGGTAAATGATAACCCAGCTTTTTTCCTGTGCATTAGTTTCCATCTCCCAAAGATTTCACTGCTATCTTCCCTGCAGGTTCATTTTGCATGCCAGAAACTAAGATTCCTTTAGCATAAAACTACCTCTCCAAATCTTGCCTTCACATGGTTCCCTGAGTTACTCATTTTCATTAATATTCCACTATATGAACCAGAACATTAGATTCTGGCAATGCATAGAAATTCACAATCAGTGTCACCCACTCTGCTTCTGCAGTCCATTTCTGTTTGTTTCTTCTCTTTCCACACATCCATTTTAATTCATTAATGTAGAGTCTCCATTTTTCTTCTAATCCAGTTTCTGTCTGGGGTACTATTTTTCTAAGTAAACGAAAATCGCCTGGCAACTCTTAGCTCAGGTGTCACAGGAACTCTGCTCCCCTTCATCATCCCCTTTCCCTCAAAACAGGTCTTGAAGGCATTATAGTTCATGCAGACCATGAAATAGCCTGCAATTCAGAAAGGATTTGTTGCTGAAAGGGATAATTCTTTGTCCAGGTATATTTTGTGTGCCTTTGTGCTTTGCTTTTCCGCGAGTGCTTTAAAAGCAGAGGGGAAAGGATCTCCAAGATTTTGACAATGACAAGTGTATCCACTAAAGATGAATTAAATTATTTTAATGTTGAAAATTAAAAAGAATCGAATATTTAAAGTTATATTAAAAAATAATAATTTGGTTGTAATATTTGGACTATAAGATACATACTGAATAATAGCAGAAAATCCAAGAAGTCTATCTGTGGTAATGAGTCTTTAACTTTAATTGACATTCAAATCTTGTTTAAACACTGGCCTATTGAACTGTAAGTCTCTCTGTTTAATTGAGTTTAAGGCTAAAATAGGAAAGATATTTTAATTTTGGATGTGGACACTAAAAAAACTAAATTAAAATGATAAGATCTGAAATCTGACGGAATTTAGAACCAAGCTCTTTTAACTCAGTAAGACTGATTTTACAGAGCTTAATCTTTTTGAGGACCTGATTACTTATATATGATTTTCACTATTGTAATTCGCATATTTGCATTTTAAAAATATTTTTTTCCTCTTTGCTTTCTCGAAAGCAGAGTTGCATTTCCTTTCCAATATCGTGTAAGAAGTTGACATAAATTCTCAAAACCATTACAGAACAAGTAATTTCCTTCATTGCTGCCGAGGCTAAGAAAGGAAAGGAAGTTTGAGCACAGACTTTTCACTTTTCTTCCAAAGTAGAGGTAATAATGAAGATTTGACAGGAAAAACAATCTTATCGTTAAAAAAAGTTCCATGCACAAATCTGTATTTTTTACTTATAAGTCACCCAAAGTTCATCCCTTAATAATTTTAAAAGTCTTTCCTATAAAAATATTCACTGTTCTCTAAATTATTCCATTTATACAAAAATACTCATACTCCTGGCTCTTCCTCACAAATAAGGCGTCTTAGAAAAGCAGACATATACATACTCCTTAAGTACAAAAAGCATCACAGAACGCAGGAACTACTGTCCAACAAATTATTTTTGGAAAATGTTCTTTGAAATATTGTACAACATCTGTTACAGTGTTAGATAAAAAAAAGATAAAGCACTTGAAAAACCCCTATTTATGAAATTGTGAATAAGGGTGTTTCATTCTCATCTTACAAAATTAATCAATCATTAAATGTTCTATGGATATTTAAATTACTTTGACCAACACAACTTTTAAGAACATATGCATTCTACTCTGGCCTCCACAAAAAGTTGGACTTAATTCCAAGTCCTCTTTGCATTGTCTTTGTATTTCCTAATACACATGTGAACAGTATTGAAATTTATCTTACAGGTGAATTTGCCCTTTCCCCTCCCTTACGTCCTACTCCATACCCTTCCCTGGAACACCTCACAATCCTGTTAGTCATAGCGGCAGGTGTAGATACAGAACAAAAAGCTCTGCTTGGTCTAGCAAGTGGTTTGTTGTTTTTTTCTTTTCTTCTCCACAGATTGTTTTTTTAAAAAAAATTTACACAGCACAGTTGTTCACAGGTGGTTCTCAGTCATTCTGCTTTCCAAAGCCTTCATGAAACAGTTTTTGTCCTGGTGTGTGCTGAGAGAGTTGGCTGATTTTGTGGCTGAGCCACTCTCCATCATCTTTGAAAAATCACGGGGAACGCGAGAGGTGCCTGAGGACTGGAAGAAGGCCAATGTCACTCCAGTCTTCGAAAAGGGCAAGAAGGAGAGCCCTGGCAGCTACAGGCCGGTCAGCCTCACCTCCATCCCTGGGAAGATGATGGAGTGGCTCATTTTGAAGATCATCTCTAATCAATTGGAAGAAAAGAAAGCCAGCATGGATTTAGCAAGGGGAAATCTTGCCTGACTAATCTGATATCCTTCTATAAAGGCATGACCAGATGGGCTCTTTAATAACACTTTAATAACTCTATAATAACACACTTTTAGTAGGAAAATTTTCTAAAAACTGAGGGATAGTGCACTTCAACTCCCCAAGAAAATTGGAAAAAGGATTATTGTAGTTTTGTGCACACGCGTTGCCTATCACACCCACATGCAAAAAAATCCCAAACAAAAATAAACACAATTCTTGAATTCAGCAACACTGTGACTATAAGTAGCCCATCAAAAGAATCAAGTAAAGCCCTTCACACCAACACCAAGAAGACTGGCTTGCTAAAAAAAGAGTCAGCTTCTATCACAAAACGTCCATGCATTTCAGAGTCTACTTTTTCAGAGGAAAATAAAACACTATGAACAGCAGTCTGACTATTATTAAAATAAGGCAAAATTAAATGTTTGCATATGTTAGAGAATATATAATTAATACATTCCATTCTCAATGCCAGATGTTCTTTTCTGCCAAAAGCCTAAAATTTGTGAGTAAAGAGACAAAAAGTTCATCTCAATTGCTAATAAACAGATAATTAGAAGCAAACTAGGCTTGAAATTAGATTATATACTTTTACAAGAGGCTGTATACCTAAAGAATTATAAACTAATTGTGGGGGGGAAAAGGTAGGCTTTAATTTGTTGAAGCACAGGATGAGGCAAACTTTCAGAGACTGAGCTTGAAATGAGAGCCTTTTGTAGTACAAAAACATGATGAGACAGCCTTTCACAGCATTTCAAGCTTTTCCATAATGTATTGTCATTGTAGCCAAAGAACCCGTCATATATGATAATTTTCACACAGTTTTGAGTAAGAACCTCAAACAGATCAAAACAAACTTTCAAGTTGCTTTGTGGTTTGCATATATATTTAGAAATTACTTTGTATTATAAACAATAGCACTCTGAGCACTTCAAAAAGAAAGCTGTTAGTTATGTTACCTAACGAAAACAATGTTATTTACTGAGAATAGTTTACAGCACTTACAGTGGATGGAAACATTTATGTAAACAGTAAAATACAGGAATGACTTTGTAAAGCATCCTTGTACAACAACCACCACATTGATTACAGTTACTGCTGAATTTTCTATTTCATTGCTTTTAGTTCTCTTAAGATACTGAAAAGAAAGACTGAATTGCCTGAGCCCAGGGAACACGTGACTTGTTAAATATTTGAAAATAAATAAGTAGTAGACTGCACAAACCTAGCAAATTCATCTAATGAATAACATAGGGAAAAAACACCCCAACTCTTCATGATGCTCTTACTCATTATCCTCAGAACAGTCACCATTTCAAAGCTGCGGTTAATACGTGGGCAAATGTTGGCAATGGAATTTATCATGTCGTATACAGAGCATCAAATGAACTGCTTATTACAGCAATCACATCTAAGGAAATCAAAGCCAAGGATAACACCAAGGGAGGTAGTGCCAACTAAAAATGTTACATATTCCCAAGAAGATTCAAATTAAGAAAGTCATTTAAGTTGCGTGTAAAGAATAGTGGATTCTCCACTGTTTTGTTACCATACTGTCTAGTGGCAGTTTTAACAAAGCACTGCTTGGCCAGTCTGTTCTCATGGCTTTGATTTCGTCAATAGGAGACTAATCTCCAAAGATGCTACAACCAAAAATGGTAACTAATTTGTAGAGTAATTTAGGAATTAGATTGAAAGAGTTGGGCTTTTTGTAAAAGGACTTTTGGAAAATGAAGTCGTTTTTTCACTAAAATATTTTCATTTTCTTAGGAAAAAAGCAAACACGTTGCATTGACAGAAACACTCAACATAACTCATTTAGAGTGTTCACAGGAGCGTAAAGTCCTTTTCATTATTAAAAATTTTATAGAAGCTGATTTTTTTTCCATTACAACAAGATCCAAATCCTTATTTCACAACAAATGTTGGAGGAATTTGCAATCCTAAATTTCCTTAAATGCTGCATGTTGAAAGATACTGTGCTAGCCATATAATCTTTATCACTGCTATACAGGGAGATTTTATTCATTTTAAATCATACAGATCCCAAAACAATAATCCATAAGGCAGACTTAACTGAGTTCCCTTGGAAGCACACCACTCGGATTATTTTCTCTGAATCTCTAAGGCCATTAGCAGAAACCTGATAAATGAGAAGAAGTACTGAATAAAAAGAATGTTACTGCAAGGATATAATTTAATTTTATAGAATTTTTTAAATATTTTAAGTTTTTAATAGTGTCAAGATTAACTGAGTCATACTTCACTGTACTACTTTACTTCCAATCTCTGATGACCTCTTTTGATTTCATTAATAGAAAGAATTCTTCTCTTTTGTGAACACTATTATTATTGTTATTTTACAGTATTTTTCCTAGGTTTTATAATTTGACAACGTGTGCATAAATTATCCAAATAATTATCAGGTTTACTTTTGTCATTTTGGATACTGCTGGATGCTGCTGGACATTCCAAAAAATCACATTTACAAAGCAATAACTACATTTAAAGTAGAGGCACACATTCATCAAAGAAAAATCACATATTCTCAGTTATTCATGGTTATTCTGCATGTATGCACTCAGACAACAAATATGTCAAGCTAATGAAAAACAAATCTAAACAAACACCTCCTTTCAAGTTCTTGCATAACCCTTCCTGTGAAAAACAAATATCTACCACGAGCAGCTCCAAAAACCTCCCCTTAATTTCCTTTATCAGCACAACTCCATTTTGACTGTTTGTTTGCAAGGTGTGCTTTTCTTTGTAAGCAATACTGCCTGTTCCTGGTGGAGATGAAACCACATAACAGGGTTCCTGCTGTAATCTAGTCCTTCTTGACTTTCACTAGGTGGCACTGGGACAAGTATTTTCTCTCCCACCTCAGTCAAAAAAAGGTGGCAAACAACGATTTCAGTAGGTTTGCAAGGACAGAGGTGGCTGCTCACTCTGGTCTGTGTCCAGCTAATCCAAATCAGACAGTTCACACAAAAAAAACTGGTGATGACTGAAGAAAACTTTCCCATATTTTCAATGGAGGGCACTATGTGCTTCCTCTACTCAACATGTTTAGCTCATTTAATTTGAATTTCAGCTTTGAATGAGGGATTTCCATCCTTGTCTACTTAACGAGCTTTGTAATAGAATACATACTTTTCCATCTCATATACTAATAGATTTATTTTTCCTTAAAATTGCTCTGTTTTTAAGGTCTTTCTAATAATAAAAGCACAACCATAAACACATCCTATAATAAAAATAAAATTGCTTGGTCAAATATGGATTTTAAAAGTACTTGTACATTCTTTCACTACCACAGCCCTAGTAATTAAGAGTTAGACAGCATTTAATTAGCTTGTCGAGTCTAACTACAAGCCCTTACATACGCTTTTTTTTTTTTCTTCAAAAGAACTGCATCAAAATTTTATAATCTGCCTCCTCACAGGCTGAACCTTCCTACAGAAAACAAATGATTTTATTCCTTCTGGAAATGCGAATCATGTCCTAAATCCCATGCCATATAAATAATACCTCCTGGACACAGACAGATCAAACATAAAAAGTCTAAGCCTTAATCCTCATCCCCAGACAACGCAAGCAACTTTAGAGAGCACATATAGTGTGTGTCTGAAAGGGGCTGGTTCTGCTCCAAACTCAGCGCTACACAAACATCACTGAACGCTACTGCTGTTTCCACACCAGTTCACCTTTCATTTCACAAAAGGATGTTTGTGGTATCCAACAATGATGCATTTAAAACAGCACTTGAAGTTATTTATAAAGATAATTACCTTTCAGCTGCTGAACTAAACTGAGAAAAGGCTGATTTTGCATTCTTCATTTATTACTCAAGGATGCACACAAGTACACACGTATACTCGCACTTTCCACGTGATCTATCTCCTCTCTTGAAGTATAATGTGCTGCATGTTTTGAGCAGTAAGAAACTGAACTTTCAGGTAATTTTAGTAGTTTAAAAGCTCTATTAAAACTTCATAAAGAAAAGTAGCAACAATTCCTGACTAACACCATACTGGAGATGAAGAATATTATACTTCAGAGGTGGATTAATCATGCTCAGGGTCTATACAAATGCTTAATGCAGTTGTTTTTTGACTGAGAGTCATTTTTGGCATACCAGTGCTCCATTCCATATCACATACTTCAGTAAGACAATGAATAATCCCCATCTAAAGAGCAATTACAGATCCCTAATTTCAACTAGTTCATTTCCCTTAATTAAAGAAAGAATTAAGGACAGAAAGTATAGGCAAACCCCAACTGCCATTAACAGTAAATGAGATTTGTGGAAGGAACTTATCTGAAATTTAAATCTCTCCACCTGAACTGCATGTGTCTGCCACATAATTAGTTTAAATGTTTCTATATATGCCAGATACACTCCTACTTCTCCACAGGTGAAATGTCTTTCCCCCTTTTGGGACCATCAAGTAGTTCCTGTGTTCCGGCTTTCCTAAGAGAAAAAGTTGATCAAAACATCATGTTTTGAAAGCTGCTGGCCAGACTACACGACCCACTGCACGCGGCGTCCAGCTCTGCCCTTATGCGCACACCCTGATTTTCTCCCAGGAGAAACACACACATAGGCATGCTCTGAAAGTACATCAGAAAAACGTGGGACATACTTCCATGCCCTCAGTTCAACCACACTCTGTGTAAACCATACAATCTGGTTTTACCTTGCTAGTGAGTGTGATTTTTCTTAGAAAGATTTTTTTTTTATGTGCTAATTTTATACATAATTGTTCTCAGAGGGCAATATAACATATGGGAAGAGGAACTTAACAAATTTCATAAATGTAAATGCTTATCACAAACAACATCACAGAGCATGTGTTTGTGAATGCATACATTCTAAATTGTGGAGTTTTAAGTTTTTACGTTTTCCTTTTTAGAGATTATTAACAGTATGGGACCCCATGTGGTAATATAGCATGACCTAGCACTTCATTTAAAGTGATTCACTGGATAGACCAAAGAAAAATCTAGTAATTAGCAAAAAACTTGTCTTATATCCAGGCCTTTGAAAAGGCTTTGTCCTACTCTTACTTTTTAAGTTTTGATATTGTAGAAGACAGAAGAATGGGAAGATCAATTTTTAAAAGATTTTTCTTGTGGTAATTTCTTACCATACACTGTAGGTGGTAACTCAGTGTCTAGACTGAAAATGAGTTATTATCTTGGGGACTCTAATAAAAACTGTACAGTCTTGTCATGCTTCAAAACATTTTTACAAGACAGAAATCAGTTTTTCTTAATATTTAACTCTCTTACATTTCTTTGAGGCAATTACGGACACACTTTCTCCAGCAGAAAGAACTGCTGCCTGTCCCCCACCTACCTCCTCTCCATTGAAGAAAACTATAAGACTGGGTGTTAAAAAGTCAAATCCTGCCACCTGTAAAAGACTATGAAATATGAATTCACTAATGATGCCTAGAATTCACAGATATGAAAGGTATGAAATTTTCAGATTACCTCAAAAAAAGATGAAACCTTCTCATGAAGCTCAATGATAAGCTTTTAAATTGTTTATTCTCCTTATGATCGCTACATCTTAATACGTACAGCAAAATGATCTGTGGATGCTCTGCAGATACCCTTTTGTGGGTGAATGTATTGTCCGAACCATCTATGTTATCTGCCCATTTTTTACATAGATCTTTCCCCTGACATCTTGAGTATCAAAGCAGGTTATATATCAGAACGGGTGATCACCACCTTAGCCCAAACACAGATGTGAGCTAGAAGAACACAACATGTTGGGTTTTCTGAGGGGAAACCGAAACAGATGAACAGCGCAAATTGTCAGAATGTAAAGATCCAACTATAAGATAAAGGGTAAAAGACTAAAAGCAAACACAAATATTGGCCTGTCATCTGCTACAGAAGTCATCCTACACTTATAAAATTTTATGTAAAGAAAATTTTGTAACAATGTCAAACAGTGCCTTGGATTTTTTCATAGTATGTTCTTTAACATCGTTTTTCTGGTATCTAATTTCTCTACCTGCAATGTTGTAAACCTGTCAGTCATGCTACAGGGAAAAATGAACGACGACAAAAAAACCCTCAACAAACCAAATGACTGTTAATATTATAATATAATCGCTGAGTCAGAAAATATCTGAATTTGGTGGAAGCTCTGAATACCAAGCTGCAACAAGAGCGCTACCCTTGGCCTACTGTTAGAACCAGTAATGCAAACTGCAAACATGCAACAAATTCATCAGCACAGCTTCTCATAGGCTGCACCTATTTCCTGCAGTGGGTTAAATTACAGCTACCCCATTTCATAAAAAAAATAAATTTAACTTTCTATCAAATATATCAATACTAAAGAAAAAAAATAGAGTTACTTCCTTCAGATATTATGTTTGTGCTCTCCTTTTATATGGAAAAATAGTAATGCTACTAATTTCTTACAAGCATATCTCTAAAAAGTCTGATAATATTTACAAAATTGGCAGGTTTTATTAAAGTTCGGTAGATGAGATAGTGCTTCATGTTTCCTAAGGTCTCTTTCTGCAGTTTGACAGCAATCAAACACCTGGTGCATTTCAAACACAGTCATGGTTGATGAGGTTTCCATGTAATGTTGTCACAATATTAAACTCCGCAAACAAGCACACAGCAGTAGCAACAATCTTTTTCTAACTTTAGCTCTCTGATTGGTTTAGAATGTATCCCACAGAATTTCACTTCCTTTCGATACGCTACCGTATTTGGATTTCTTATGTGTACTGAACAGTTGCCTCTTTTCTTAAAGAGGCTATGAAGAATGTATTAAATACTTCCTTTCCCATACGCTTAGAATTTCATCCTCAAAACAATACCTAAGTGACAGCGAGCACGGATACATCTGGAAAACAAGATTAAGTAGCACTTGAAAACACCAGCTCAACCTACACATATAAAATGTTTGTGCTGCACAGCTTTTCCTAACAAATATAAAAAAACACATACTTTTTGTTTAAATCAATCAAGCTGAAACATAAACACATATCATACCTATTGTATTATTTTTTCTGTGCAATTAAACATAAGGGAGATCCTTTCCATTGGCCTTGAGCGTTAGGTGGCAAAAACCATAAAACATGAGTATCTCCCTCACTGCAAAGTTCAAAGTCAATAAGCTTCAGCAAAATAGCACCCTGGTACATTATGTACGTGTACATTGTTTGTATAGGTATTTATATTTTTAATTTCTCTTTGTTATGTATTATTTGAGAAAATATGTTCTTAGAACAAGTAGACATTGGATGCCATTTTAAACACAATAAATAAAGAAAATGTTGGACATGTACTCCACATAAGCATCAGTCACGTGTCCACACACAAACACTTGAGCAGCAGCTTTCACCCACAGTCCTGAGGAATAGGGCTCCTTTGTTTTCTGTGGTTACAAACCTGAGAGGGATCCTTACAACTCCCTGCTTGTGATTACACTTAAAGAACTGGCAATTGACTCCTGCCTTCCTCTAGCCGGTTACTTAGCTATGGGAGGACCTTCTCTTTTATTTCATTGGGGTTTTTAGTTTCCTTAAAGAGTTTTGTAACAGAAATTGATAAAATCCTTTTGGACATGGTAGTGATTCAGAGAAAAGAGATCACCTTTATCTGTGTGCTTGCTGGTAACTCCCAAGAACTCCCAACAGCTGCCAAGACAGGACCTTTATAAGAGCCACGTCACTCTTCCCAGGTAACCTGTACTTGTTCAGGCACCGAGTAACCTTTATGAAAATCTCTAAATATATGATATACGCTTACATAATTGTACTTGTCTAGAGTCTTCCTCTACTTTTTTCTAAAGGTTGGTTGTTTCAGACTTTTTTTTTCCCCCTCAAACGTGCAACCCTCCAGACTTCCAGGTGCTGAGGAAGTAGCACAGCTCCCCAGTCCCTTCTCCAGTGAATGCCAACACAAGTAATGCATTTATCTGCTCTGAAGTTTTAACTTAATTATAGCCCTTATGAGATAAATTTCTAAATAAAAATTCCAATTCACTACTCTGATTTTTTTTCAATACTTAGATGGTACAGTTTGAATTAAATAAAAACTTATCCAATTTAATATAATCCATTTGAATGGATTTACGTCTGTATGGATGGCAGAAAAATTGGGGTTTAGTCATGTACTATTTGCTTTCCCTTTATTCACCAATGTGGAGAATTTTTTTTGTGTGAAAACTGTACTTGTTAACACTTGACTTACCATATAAGTAAAAGCACCATTACTGATATGTTCAAAGTTATTTTTTTTAAGAAAAAAGTTAAATTTAAACAGGCGGTTAGACAACTTCTCAAAATACAATTCTGTTAAGCCACTTGAATTCAAGATACTCATTGATATTAATTTCTCTCCATTGGTGCTCTCCGGATGATTCAGAAGAACTAAAAACCAAAACCTCTGATTCTTTTGAGAGTTAGCTCTTAAGGAAGCCAGGCAAACTTCTGTCAAAACCAAAAGATATCGGAATGAAGAAATATCTCTAAGTTTTTGATTTTTTTTTTGATTTTTTTTTTTTAGTTTACAATTTATAACAGTTCAGTTTCTTATCATATGGAGAGGAGAAAACTGTGAGCTTGAATTCTTAGTATAGTTTGAAAAGGTATGAAAATCAATTTCTGCTTCCAACAAAATCAAGGTCAGTCATGTGCAAAACTGTTCTTCCTACTTCTTTGATGCTTCCTACT
>NW_009695966.1:55382-76549 GCF_000703405.1 Apaloderma vittatum
TTCCCTATTAAAAAAGCATTACTAGAGGGAGTCTCATCACTACTGTTCATACCTACCTGTATAATCCTCTCATTAAAGGTTTTCTAAGATTTACACTGTGGAATAAATTTTCGAACCTATTTCAGTTAAAGAATGAACAGGTTCCATGGGAAAATAGATCAGAGTTTCCGCTCTTTAGAACCTCAACCCCGAGATGTAGCTAATTTTGAAGCTGCTTCATCTCTCCTGAAGCAAAATTGTGCAGCAGGATTACTTTGACAGGCTTAACATACAGTTCAGCATATGATAGATAATATTCTTTTTGTAATTACAATATTCTCACAAAGCACAGGAGTCACACGTTATCTAGTGATCTGCTCTGGTTTTCTACGGTAATGCTTTATAAATGAAGCAACATTTATTTTCAAGGTAACTAGTCAACAGTAGTGCAACTTCTACAAAACGTTTAGCTTTCTCTGAATAACGCTTGCTTCCTAAAACTATAAATAAATGAATAAACCTTTGTAATTACACCCGCAAGATGCAAATATTAATCCCACTACTCTCTCTTGCATGTTCAATTAATTCTATAAAGGAATAAACCAGCTATAACTCATTCAATTTAAAAGCCTCTCTCATTAATATTATTTGCTTAAAGAATGACAGCGAAGCACACTGGGAGACTAAAAGTTGGTAGCTAACGTATGGAGAAACAGAGGAACAGCGGTCACTATTCCACACTACGTATTCACATTGCAAAAGAAGATTCAACATCCCACACTTTATTATTATTCTACTGTTCATAGACAGATTCTTATTTTGGTGAGATAAGAGGAATAAGGTTTCAATTTTTATAATTTGGTTATGAAGTTTTACCTTAGGCTTTGCGATATTTCAACAACCATTGTATATTTTACTTTTATGTTGGTTTTATCCACAACTTTAAATAGAATATGAAAAAAACTTTAAACTTCTACAGCTATGCCACCAGTCTCCAAAACCTTTTCAGCTAGTACAACAAATATGATCATAAGAAATTTTTTGTCCAAACCAGATCAGCTTATTTCATGATTATTTACATAGTCAAAGTTCCCAGGAGTATTTCAGTAATTAATTAGCAGGAAACACGCTGAAAAGGGTAATAGATAGGGGATATTTATCCTTAATCTTCTAAAATGCCTGTCCACTTTTACTTATTCTATGAAAAGTCAATACCATCAAAAAGATGTTGAAGTTTTGACAGCAGTTACTTTGAAGGGACAAATGCTTTGTGTATGAATACAGAAAATATCGGGGAGGGGGAATAAAAAAAAAAGGAATGCAAATATATTCAGTGAATTAACCATACATATTTTGATTAGAGAACTGTAGGAAACAGAAGATGTTAACCATGAAATTACTAAGCTTGTCCTATAAGGTAGCCTCTAGAGGAGTATTTGTGGAAGGTGAATAGTTGGCGTTACGCACACAGCTAGATGATGCTTAGTCAGGAGTTTTGTCAGTAATACTTCCATGAGGCCAACCATGCCAAGACAGCCGACACGCACAAACGGAGTGGCAGGACACATCTGTGGTTGTCAGTGACCCAAGTTGCTTTTCAATGAAATCTGGGTCAAATTCTAACCACCTTCAGCACAGGTCAAGTTATAGTATCATCTTTTCTGACGTCCTGTAAACTTTCCAAAGATGTTTTCACAAAGAGCAAAGAGAAATCGAGCTGTTGCTAACTCTGATATCTTGGGAGAGACCTACCCGTTTCAGACCAAGGTATTTCAGCAAGGGTGTAGGTCTGTATCCCTCCAGGGAACAGGAATCCTCCAGAAGCAGGTCACGAGGGGTCCATCTACATAAATCGGTTTTGCAAAGGGCCATGTCACACAAGGCTGAAATCATTTGCAAATCAAAGACTCACTGAAACAGATTTTCTGTCTCAGAACAAGTGCATCATGAAAGCTTCCCTCACTTTTCTCAGATTAAAATGAGATTGAGCCCATAGACTAAAACCACAAACCAGCTGTCACCCCTACTCTGAGTGCAAGATGCAGCCATGCTTTCATACGTGTAATAATGTGCTCACTGCAGGCATGGCAGTTCAGACAGCAAACTGATATGCTGCTCAGGAAAAAAGCATCATTCAGACACAGAGAAATTAAAGTAAAAAAAATAGTTTCCCTTTTTAATAAGGACACTTTAATATAGGAAGTACAGTGTCATTGCACTGGAATAGCAATTACAAGGCGTGGTGATTCTGTAGACTATTCACATTTGTCTTTGTATTTTCATGTCCCATCTGCCTGCCTCTCCTTTTTTAATTTTCTGTTCCCTTGTCCAGCTATCTTGCTATAACTGCTGTTGCTTTTCTCTCCTCAGAGCACATACTATTATTTACTTATTAATCTTTGGTTTCCTGAATGTGAACTGTAATAAATGTGAAATTAATGCAAAGCAAAATCAGAAGTGAATAAGTAATGAAATATTGGGGTTTTTTATTTCTCTTCACATCCCTGAATTTGGTCACTACCTCCTCTGTTTTAATATCACTGCTTTTGAGATCTCTTTAAAACCACAAGCACAGACCCAGAGAATATGCAACGCAGAAAACAGAAACATGACTCCCTCAAGCAAAATATTAATATTTCTTTTCCTTTTTTGAGTAATCTCATTTAGTCATAGACAAAGCCACTTAAATACATATTCCCTAAAAGAAGCTTTTATATCCTTTCCTTGAGAATGAAAGTCATACACACTGTTTGCAAAGCTGTTATATAATGTTTTAGTAAAGCCACAGGAAATGCGGGCATTTAAGAAGCTCTTTCAGGCAGGGAGTATAAGGCACTGAGAGTTACTAAGTGGCTCCTGTTTGGGTGACAAGATTCTCATGACAAACTGCCCTAGGGGAAAAACTTGGAGATTCAAAGAGAATTCGCAGAGTGTCTCTGAAAAATGCTGCGGAGTGAAGGGGTGAAGGACAAGATAAACCTCCCATCTGTTCCCAAACAGGGAAAAATTCCTCAGATGGGCATAGCAGTTAGACTACTAGTTTTGGCCAGATTAACAGCATAAACACAGCATATCTTAATAAAGAAAACATTGCACTTGTCTTTGAAGGAAAACCTAACAACATCAGAAACCACAAAGTGAAGCCAGACTTGGTGCAATCTATAGAAAGGATCCAGATGTTGACCTTCTGCCTCCTACATGTCTCATGGAAGTTGACCAATCCTCTTGTAATAATGTATTTGGGGATTACCTGTGCAGCTGAGGGTTCTGGCATTGGGACAGGGGATAAAAAGTCATTTTAACATCAGCTCTTGAAACGTGAAACACTGGGCAGTATAGGGAGGCTGGGAGAAAGCCAGAGAGGAGGAGGGAGACTGGCCTCTGAGCATTCAGGATTGAGTCACCAGATGCACCTATTGGTGCCTTTAGGAAGACAGAAACAGGAAACAAGGACTCAGGAAGACAGAGAAAAAAAAATGTAGAACTATTGTGTCTTATATTGCAAAATATTCAGAAACATTCTAAAAAAACGAATTCATAAATTTAAGTGCCAGTGTCTTCTTTGACAGAAATAAATGGGATATAGTTATTTATATTTGACAAATAAAAGCTGGATGCCCAAAAAAAACCCAGAAGAAACACTTTATCAGCAAATATTGCCATTTACATGAACACATAGTCTCCTCCACAAGCTGAAGTCAAAGTATTCTGCTCTCTTCAAGGAATTTCACACTAACATTCAATAACAAATTACACTTTTCTAAAGATTTCAGTGATTCTACCTCCGCTCTTTAAGAAATATAATTTTAGATGCTTATTACTTTTAATATATATTTTCATATCAACGTTATGGATTCCAATTTTAAATGCGAACTTCACTGAATTTCCAGAAATAATATTGTATGGTCACAAAGTAGTTATAAACCACAAATATCTCATTAGGTTTGTTTCTTAACCTGTAATTAAGATTTCTTGTTGCTGGTTTAAAATCTGTCATGTACTGATTCCTTGAAGTTATATACCTTCTTTTTAATAATATGAATTTTACAACTAAATCTAGAAGAGGATATGATACTGTCATAAAATTTAAACTTAGGAAATATAAATTCAAATTTTAGGAATATTAACTATGAAATTTATATAAGGTTAATGCGCATAACTAAGTTTGTAATGTCAAAGGAACGCATTACTATCAGTATGATAATTCTCAATTTTCTGCGAGTTTGGTAGCACTAGTCAGCAACCTGGTCTGAAATAAATGCAAGATACATATATTCTTTGTGGAAATGCAAGGACTAAAGAAGAGTCTCTGACTCCCATATTTCTATTCAATCCTTTTGTCTGAAAGGCTTCCTTAAAGAAATAGGCCATACTTGATATCAAAGTCAATCAATTTATGTTCACCATTGTACAGTTCTTTTTAA
The DNA here is from genome assembly GCF_000703405.1 of Apaloderma vittatum. Taxonomy (NCBI): domain Eukaryota; kingdom Metazoa; phylum Chordata; class Aves; order Trogoniformes; family Trogonidae; genus Apaloderma; species Apaloderma vittatum. Next base: position 59,786 of record NW_009695966.1, read on the forward strand.
GTATTTTATCTGTCATCTCTATGTTAGGGTCAGGATCAAGAAAAGAGGAACATCAGGAAGAACTCCTGTATTAGGACCTCCTGAGACCTCAAGATAATCAAGATAAGTTTTGCAGTTTTACTTTTCTGTCAAATTCAGACTAGTCTACTAGAAAACCTCAACAGCAGAATGCCCTTTTAAGGATTTACTGTGTCCCTGTGATGCTTCTGAAAGAATTAAGAAGCATGAATTAAACACTTTAAAAAAAAGTTAGTAAAATAAAAAACCCCAAGAATCTCTTCAGTCAAAGAACAGCTATTTACTAAAATCCCAAGCATCACAGATAAGTGAAATAGAGCATTCTGATGCTAAAGCCTGTTAAAGTAACCTCTGAGCTGAGGTTGTACAGGCTTTCTGATATACACTTATCCTTGACAGCTATAATCTCCAGGTTTTATTATCATCTTAGAGTTCCTTAAAGTTCTTGAAGAAAAAAAAAAAAAGTCTGAAAGGTAAGCTTTCATGAAGGGACTAAATCCATTTGGGGAGTTTCTTGACTCTGAATCTGCTAAGATCAACGTTTCTTCCATTCAGATTTCAGTCCTAGTCAGCTGCAATGCTCGGACTGAGAGACAATGCGCCATTGAATTAACATGTCCCTTCATGAGCATAATTGCAATCATGACATTTAAAATTTCAAAGTCTATTAAACATGTAGATAACCTAAGATTATTATCTAAAGCACATCAGATTTGAAATAAAATGGTCCTACTCCACAACACTTAAAATCCATATGCAACAAAAAAGCTAATTTAATCTTATTTGTAGCTCAAGATTCTATATTAATCTGTGTTCCTTTGGTGGTTTTGGCTTTGCTCACCCTACCTAGAGCACCCAAAGCCCTGGCAGGATCACAGAAAGGCAAAGCATAAGACCGCATGCTGCTGTTCAGCATCCTGATGATGTGCAAACTTCTCAAAAGCCGGAGTAACTGCATTTAGATTTCCAACCTCAAAACCCAAACAGAGCTTTTATCCTACTTATGAAACATCTAACATGGCAGTTAAGTTCTTACAATCTTAGTTCACCATAACATTTTGCAAACTATGATCTTTGCTTCATTTCCGGGAAATAATTATTTAAAAGCATGAGGCAAGAGATGAAAAAAAAAAAAATTACCATCATTTTGTCTGTTAAAGTCAAATGAAATCAAGTACACTGGCAAGTTTTGTATGATACGACAGAGAGTAAAAGAAACCTTTATCCCAGAAAAGAAATGAAGCCCTAAGGCTTCATGATGCAAGTAATTATATTCATTATTTGTATTGGAAATTGCAGGGAATGGGTAAGCTAGGTGCTTGAAAGCCTCTGTAAAAATTAATTCATTAAAAATATTTACATTGTATTCTCTTTGTTTCTGCATCCTTCAGTACCTACCTTTCCACATCCTAATATTCCTATTTACAAGAATATTGGAATAGGAATGTCTTGCAGCATGAGGTCTTGTTTGTACAGCATGCATGTCCCCGCTGCATACACACATCCCTCAAGACCGCAGGAGCAAAGTGTTCTGTACTATCTGCTTGCTTGCATTAAAACTGTAAAATTAAGGTAGTGGCAGGTATCAGATAATCTACCCGAATAACAGCCACCAGATGAATGCTTTTGGTGCCCAAGAGGTTGACACCTCTCTTGACAAGTCACAGAAGATGGGTCCTATGCAACGACGGAATGTAATCCTTTGGTCCTGAGTGGGTTTGATTCTTAGAAAAAATTACTTAGAAACACCAATGATGCACAGTGAAGCTAGGGAAGGAGAGAAAATTCCACTTCTGTTGTGGCTTCCCACGTAGAAGAGCTCTCAAGCCTGGTCTCTGCCACCTCCTCCTCCAAGATGAAGAACTACCAGTGACGTTAGTGAGCAATATGGCATCATTCTTACGTGGTATTATGAAGCTAACGCTCAGTTACCATGTTTGATTAACGCTTAATCGTTAACAGAGGGATTGCCTGAAATTTGAACATAAAGGGTCATTTGAAGCTTTGAATTTTGCCTGACACCTCAGTCTCTCAAAGTATTCCCATCAGAGTGGTACTGACTTTCCTGCAAACCAGTGTTGCCCCTGCCCTACGATTCCTTTGACTTTTTTTTTTCTTGTATTGAAAGAACTACCTTGTTCATTCAGTAGCAGTGTTAAGTATTGCAGAAGGTAAACCTACCAATCAATCCATTAAAGAGAAAAAGATCAATTTGATAAGATAGAAGATCTGATGTCCAAAAGAAGGCATTTAGGTTTTAATCCACGGTTGCATCCTGAGTAGATATTGTATGCTCTACAGAGCAGCAATTCATTTCAAAGGATTATTTCTAATGCTGCAGTAGCACTCAAGTTCAGGTCAAGATTAGGGTGCCATCACATTAGATGTAGATTATGAAGGCACATAATCAAATACTATTTATGCCATAATCTGAAAAAAAAAAGCACAATTTTTTTCCCAGAACGGTAATTTGACCTCAATGTATTCTAAAACAATAACTGTATTTCACCTATTAACAATGAGATATGTAATTATATTAAATAATTTTAGAATGATGATAGCTTTTAACCCATTTCTATAAGGAAATGAACTCATATCACTAGTTTAATATTTCATTTAATCAATTTTCTTAAGGACAGAGAGCAAACGTTCCTTCAAGCCATTCCTGTTGCCATGTGCGGCTGAGAGTTGGAGCAGTTTACGCACTGTTGGCATGTTTGCATCTCTCCTGAGCAACATTACATTTGTTTCACTGATAAGAACGCATTTTCCTCTTGTCTTTGCCATCTACTGCATTAGTCCTAAGTGAAATAAGCAGTAGAAGAGATCTGTCAAAAGTTAGATACCTCAGTTTTTGAATGAGTTTGAATTTACACGTGTAAAAGGACATCAGTAATTTTCTCACATTTTCTTAATCTTCCCTGATGGATTCAGGCCATGCTTTTCATTTACTCCAGATGCGATAACCAAACTGTCAACTATGTTTCAGCTTTTCCTTTAATCTTTCCCTGGAGCCAATAATAAAAGATTAGTAATTGACAGTGGTTGCTAGGCTAAGGGTAATGCTTATTTTAAACATGGGAAGCAAGAGCTGTATTCTTTGAAGGGATAATTTGTGGGAAGCCAGAAAATTGGATTACTTTGTTATCTGTTGTGTAAATGACAAAGATATTCAGTGTCCTTAAAATGTCAAGGCAAGTTTAATTAAAAATTTACTACCTGATTTGAAGGTGGGAGAAGAGAAGGAATGAGACGAAATGGAGCATTGTTTACAGGCAATCCAGAAACTTCAAAAAATGGGTATAATATTAATAAAAGTTACAAAAAAAGATTAAAATGATATTGCTCTTCCAGCTCATAAACATATGGTCGACCTTTAACCATACAGATTTTCTGAAAAATTAAAAAGTATCCATTCTCATCAGAAGCTAAAAATAAGCAACATATCAGCAACTGGATATTAATGACATTAGTACCTATATTTTAAAAGTCCAGAGATGGGAATAAGATAATGACTTAAAGAAAAAATCTAGAAAAGATGAACTTCCTTAGAAAAAACTTCTCCAGCCACTGCAGTCAATTTCGGTGAAGTATAGATGAGAGATGAATTTCACTTTGACTGCAAAGTCACTTAATTACAGAGCATATTCCTAAACCAAGTAACATAACGCTTTTCCTAGATTATATGCAGAGCACATTTTTGTTTCCCTTGTAAAGTGAGGGAAATCGCATGGAGAACATTAACACTTTGGGACAGATTCTGTTTCAGGCAGCGCAGCTGCGCTCAACTCCATTACTGCATGTAGACACTCATTAACTAACCAAACTGGATATGGGGCATTTGAATCGAAGTTCTAGGGCAAAATTTCACTGGGGTAGCCCTTACTGAGAAAAGCTGTGGCTGAATTTTTTTTCACTGACAGCAGACAACACAGATTTTGCTGAAATAAAGCACGCAGTTTGAGTAGGGTCAACAACTTTTTGGAAGTAAAAGTACACTGCAATTTTACTTCTGAACAAAAGTTGACACGTCTCACTAAATAAATTATACATAAGCTGCTATTATTCCACTTTTTTTTCTGTTCATTAATCTTTTTTTTTAGTTATTTAGATCAGGTGATGCTCATACTCACTGACAGTAGGAATAGGCTATAATCCTCACACGCATCACAGGTGGGTGCAACACCAGTGTGACACAGGTGCACCATCACATCTTGCCACCTGGAAGTGTACCAGTATCTGGGCGCCTCCCTTGTCACTGGCCTTTTCAGAAAAATTTGGATCTGTAAATAATTTATCTCCTGATAACAGTGTATAGCACCTAATCTTTGTCACATACTGGCTTTTTTACAAACAAGGAAATTTTCACTGCAAAACATGTTAAGTATGTGCAATACAATCCAGCACCGAGATCTTTCATAGATAGGACAGATGACAAGCACCACGGTAAAAATCAAAATGAACAAGAAGGCTGGAAAAGCAAAACAGATAAAGATGGCTTTGAATTTTCCAACCCATTTGATTCGTAAGTATTATAGCTTTCACGGAAATGTGCTGCAGTGCCTCTGACTTGGTTCAATACCAAGGAACTTTATCTAAATCATCACAGCTGGGCTTATGCCTTTTCTGTAAATGTAAAAAGACATCCAGAGTTTACAAATTAACTTCAAATACACTTTGCTCATGAAATATGATACTACTATTAGCTTACAACATATTGTGCTACATGACTGACTTGAAGCCATGAACATAAGGGAGACGACTGGGTTTGCTACAGAAAAAAATCTCTAGCTGTATTAGTTTATTCTTTCAAGCTTTACAATCATTTCTGATTTCATTCTTAAGAACTGAAAGCCCAGTTCTCCACTCAATAAATCACTGTTGTGGAATTTGAGGATCATCCGAAATAGTCTCAATACAGAAGTAGTATTTGTGGATTTTTGGTATTTATGTTAGATGACTATGTGTGTTCTGTGACCTCTAACAGAGGTCACTATCACCATTAAGAGACAGAACTGTGGCTTCACTAAATGTATGAAGGGAAATGGACTGTCAGAATTAAAGAGAAAGACAGAAAACATTATAGTTCAATATATGTCTATCTTCAAGCACACTCTGACTTTCAAATAAGTATTTGGCATTTGAATTTTAAAAGGTGCCTCGGTTTTGTATTTAGTTTAGAATAACATTTTCTGCTATCAAACATCCAGATAAATCAATTGAAAATGGGATGGTATCTTCTCACAAATATTTCATTTATGCAGTTAATATGGATTATTTCTGAAAATTTATGATGTTAAATAAATAACAGCACCAGGTTCAACCAACATTTAGACTTGTGTTCAAGAACGCATACGGACTGATGAGGTAGATTTGACTAAAATCCTGAATTAAATAACTACCTGCTTCATTATTTGTGATAGAATCTAAAGGTCACATAACTCAATATTGGGATAAATTTTCCCAGGGTAGGTGAGTGAAACAATAAAAACGCTTTTTATGATTACAAATTAGCAGATAATTTGAATATTTGAACCTTTATGAATTGATAAAGTGGCACAGCAGGATGATTTAATATGGATTTTTAAAAATAGAGCAGGAAAGACAAGAACATTTTCATAGCACTTCAGAGTCTATAAGTCAATGAATTTTATTCAATATCAATATTGTACATCAGAAAAATAAAGAGCTAGAATCCCTAACATTAATTAATCCCTATAGAAGATATTAATTCCTATAGAAGATATATTAATCCCTAAAGTGTATAGAATATATTGCAAAATAAGTCTCTAAAGAACTAATTTTTTGTGTTGGAGTTTAGCTATTTGTTTATAGAACTTTTCGTGAAGTATTATCTCAAATATCTGGGATATTTTCTGTCTTCATCAGTGATAAAGGAGTGGAAAAATATGTTAGAATAGAATTGGAAAAAACAACTATTAAAAAATATGAAGCAGGGTTTTTTGCCTCAACCTTTTTTGTATATAGAGATATTACTGATATTTCATGAAAATTAATTTTATTTTCCTAAAACTGGTATCTGGAATTAAGATAGGGACGATCAATCTTTTATGAGGATTCTTCCAAAAACAGAAGAGAATATAGAGAGTGCCCGAATCACAGGAGCCTCCATAATGTAGTGATATGTATTTATTAATACACACTAAATAGGATACACTTATGGAAAAGGAGTTGATGACGGTGAGAGGTTGCGTAAAATTTTTCTTTCAAGATGACTTCCTAAGAAGCACCATCTAAACCACTTTTATACATTACAACGATAAAAGATGCAGAAGATGTGAAAAAGAGACCGTCAATAGGGTACACTTGGGAAAGGCTATTCTCTGTTTGAGGTTCACTTCACAATGTTGTCTTTCCAACATGAGAAAAAAGCTGCAGCCTATTTTTACTGCACAGAGCTGGCAACAAGATAAAGCTTTTAAGGCAAAATATTACCTCCTCTGTTACGACAATATGTCACAACTGGGATTTCTTTATGAGATAAATGTCATTTAAGAGCACTGAAAGGGAATTTTCAAACTCGTTTTGCCTGTCCATAACTTCATATATCTCTTACAACCTGTATGAGACTCTGGGTCTGGACAGCCTTGAAGTGCTGCTGCTGCAGCATTCCCGTCCCCATGGGCATGAGCCACAAAGTGCAGAAAGAGTCTAATAGGCCGAAATATTTTAAGGAGCAGAGGATGGTAACGGTCACAGATATGGGTTTCAGAGAGCTTTGTGACTGACAAAGAACTCGTGTCCCACAGCAGAATCTCAGCCTTGGCAGGGCCAAGAGACACCAAGAAGGTTTCCCTGCAGCATGAAACCAAGACCAAATGAAGAGGATCCTCACCAGGCAGCCAGATACACACAGAAGACAAAATGAGAGACCCTTTCTCTTGTAACCTCCTGGGCCAAAACCTTTTCACTGAAAGAACTAAAGAGTGAAACATCAGCAGCCCTGACAAACCCGTGGGGCAACGGGAATAGACAGAGTGGAGCTCATTTACTTTGTACTTCAGGGGGAAAAAAACAACAAAAATCAACCTAACAAAAACCCCAGCAACATCCAAATTAAATGTTACAAGGAAAAAGTAGTGATAATATTATGTTTTCATTGAAATTTATAACTCTCAACACTCAGTAGAGGTCTGTTAAAATTCCATTCATACTTCAGTTGGCTAAGATTCACATATTTAATGAAAGTAACGATAAATCTGAACTGCGGAAAGTACAATTTCACTTAGCCATGATACAGAGAAAGCAGACTATGCGCTAAGTTCCATTAAACACCAGAGTAATTTTAACTGTCTAGCAAATGGCTCACTGAAAACAGCAGTAAATTATAAAATTAAGTCCTGTTGGACTAAATTATTTCACATCATCTTTCTTTCCTAATATCTATGAAAGATATTATTTTCCTTCTCTAGAAAACAAAGAACTGCAGTAGTTATCAACAGCTACAACACTGCGTAGATAGCTTTTGACAGATATTTTTTTAAGAGCAAATTCTACTTAAAAAATTTACTGTTCAGATGCTAACCGGAAGAAGCGCCAAAAAAGGACAAAAAAATCTTTAATGATGTAATTCATAATTACATAAGTAACACTAACAAAATCATTTGGCTTTTAATTTTCTGAGTTCCCTTTCATAAGACAAGCATGATATCAGTTGAAAACAATCCAATCAAAAAGGAATCTTAATCAAAATCATCTTATCAGCTAAAATATTTCTTCAGTAGAACTGAATTGTGCCCAAACAGCCATAGCACCATATAATATTGCTTCTATTCTAAAATAATGTGTTGTTATAGGGAGCAATTTTTAAACAACAACAAAAAAAAGACTGAAAGGTGTGAATGGTTTGCTATGAAGCAATTAAGTATTGAAACCCCACTTTCATTGTCTTTTCCCTTCCCCCTTCAAATGTAAATATCACATATACAACAGCATAAAGCACTGATTTTCATGCTAGCTCAGACACAGCTATTTAGGCAAGCAGTAAAAGGCTAAATCATAAGGAATGCTTGGTCTGAATCGAATGCAAATATTGAACAAAGAAAATTATTTTTAAGGATGAAGATCAGTAAGACACTCAATAGTTTAAAAGGCTGCGTGACAGATTGTATTAACTACAGAAGGCATAGATCTTCAAATTGTATCTGAATGTTTTGTGCCATATGCCAAACTGTTACTGTAATTTATTCAATTCCATGCATATAAAGATCACTGGTAATAGCAATGTATATCATTCAGCACATATGCCAATGCATTTGTTTTTTTCTTTAGCGGATATGAATAGTTTTCATAAGTACAGAACTAATATTCAAAGTAGTAATATTCAGTACAAAGATTTGTATTAATACTAATCCACCTGCTAGGCCTAACTGCTTCTGTTGCATCTCACCTTTCAAATTTTGTGAAATATCACCCCAGGATCGCATTCTCTAAAAACATCAGCTTACATCTACAGCGTAGAACTTTTCAACTCAAGAATTTACATAGCAATACTGGCCCTTTCCACTTCCATCCACTGCTCCCCCTAAAGATATCCTGAATTTGGGGCCACTGGTAAGAGATCTTTTAAAGGTTACATCATAAAACAAGCTACTAATGTAGAACATAATAATATGAACTGAAGGTAGGAGTAATTATCACTTTAGAGACTACTCAATCAATATGCAATTTCTCCTCATGAAGAATTGTTTGTGGTTTATGTTTCAGAAGATGCAAGTATCTGCAGTCCCAGTTTGATTACAAACACATAAAAACATGTTGCCTCTTTCTTGAAAAAGACTGAGAGTTTATGCAGAATAATTTGCATCCTGGCTGTAATTAAGATGAGCATAAAAAGAGGTGTCTTTCAAAAGGGCATGATGACGAGACAGTCAAGAGGATAATGACAACAAATGCTGGCATCTTTTACTTTGATAGGAGGTATATTATTTCTGTTCAAAGTCAGTACCTTCATAGTCATGATGACAAGATGCAGGTAAAAGCTAAAGATAAACTTAACAATGGTCAAACACTTCAAGGAACCAGCTTTGGGTGATTAAGTAGATGGTAACTGGGTCTATGCAATTGACCCTATTGATATTCCCCAGTAAAGTTGATTTTTATTTTTCTTATCTGTTGCTGCATTTATTTCATCTTGAAGTTTATGTTTCTTGTGTCATTTATCTTATCTTGAATCAATTATTTGTTTTCACTGCTGTCTTATCAAACTTTTACAATAACTTTAAACATGAATATGCATGTGTGTTATTTATCTACATCAAATGATTTAACATGCTTTCATCAGAAATTCTTGCAAGTTTTTCAAGGTTCTTTGTCAGAATGGTAACTCTTTTATATAGCAAACTCTTTACAAAGTTAATGTCTTCAGAGTAATGAAGTTTTGAAGATGAAAGATTAAATCCTTGAAGGTTTACAATCATGAAAGTTTTTTACAAACATATTTCTCTTATTTTTTTCATTGCAGTTATTACAACTACATACTAGTTAAGAAAAACTTTCTAACCAGACATAATGCTTATCCAGCTTCATAATATATTCCTGTTCTACTGTTATTTGAGAAAGTTTTGTTTTCTTCTGTGGACTACAAGGATAAGTTGAAATCACTTCACTTACATTGCACCTGAATGTGCATTTGACATAAATGATTTACTACATGCCATGTAAATCACTTATGAGATGCGGAATTGATATCTAAAAGTTACACAGTAGAAAGAAAAAGAGAGTTCCTGGTTAAACAAAGGAAATGTAATTCAGTTGAGTGAGATATCTGAGTAAACTGTCGATTGATTAACACTATTAATTTATAGAAAGTTCAGCGCGTGACCCGTGGGGAAAAGTGGGAATGCTCTAAACCCCTTTGGTAGAACTAAAACTCACTGCTGTGCTGGGATTTGACTATGGTTATAAAGTTATAACAGGAAAAAATAAGCACATCATTCCCAATTCATGTAGAAATTTATATGAGGTGATTGCAAGGGCCAGATGCAAACCCTTCCTGACATATGACTCTTAAATCAACCTAAGCAGGATGTGGAGTGCAGTCAACACAGTGAAGGGGCAGGATGCCATCCAGAAGAACCTTGACAGACTGGAGAACTGGGTCCATCCCAACTTCATGAAGCTCAATAGACTAAGTGCTAGGTCCTGCACCTGGGTCAGGGCAGTCCCAACCACAAAACCAGGCTGGGTAATGAGTAACTTGAGAGCAGCCCTGAAGAGGAGGACTTGGGGGTGCTGGCTGACGAGGCGCTCAACATGAGCTGGCAATGTCCACTGGCAGCCCAAAAAGCCAACTGTATCCTGGGCTGCATCAAAAGAAATGTAACCAGTGGGTCAAGAGAGGTGATTCTGCCTCTCTACTCCGTTCTCCTGAGAGCCCACCTGCAGTTCTGTGTCGTGCTCTGGAGCCACCAACACAGGAAGGACATGGAGCTGTTGAAACGTATCCAGAGCAGGGCTGCAAAGACGATCAAAGGGCTGGAACACCTCTCCTATGTGGACAGGCTGAGAAGTAGGGGTTGTTCAGCCTGGTGAAGACAAGGCTGTGAGGAGACCTCATAGTGGCCTCCCAGTACCTGAAGGGGTTACAGGAAAGCTGAGGAGGGGCTGTGTACGAGGCCTTGGGGTGATAGGACAAGGGGCAATAGCTTTAAACTGTAGCAGAGCAGATTTAGATTAGAGGTAAGAAGTTCTTTACTATGAGGGTGCCCAGAGCAGCTGTGGATGCCTCATCCCTGGGAGTGTTCAAGGCCAGGCTGGACCGGGCTTTGAGCAACCTGGGCTGGTGGGAGGGGTCCTTGCCCATGGTTGGAACTAGATGGTCTTTAATGTCCCTCCCAACCCAAGACACATTCAATGACACTCTATGATAATTTTATATGAAAATCCAATGGCGCCATTTTTACCTTTTTTGTCTTTCCTGCATGCTTGTTGTTAATGCCCGCTCTGCAAAGCTTCAGCTGATTTCACCGTTACCACTGGAAAACACAGATAGTTTGTAACTTTTCCACTACATCCTGAGGAATTTAGTGACTCTCACTAACACAGTCCTGAGAATTATCCCAGTAACACAGAAAAACACTAATCCTCTTTTGACAAAAGACTGGTCGGACCTTATAAGCATGGCCATGAGTCATCAAAATAAAGTGATTTTTAATCACAGCAGATAATTGCATATATTTTGTGTCTGAGCAGAAATTTTTAAGAAAGTGCATCTTCCCTAAATAAAGGTAAGAAAATAAATGTTTATATTTCCTTTAACTTAACTTCAACTAAATGAAAAAAAAGAAAAACTGGCTGTTTCTTAATGGAAATTGTTAAACAGTTCTAAGCAGTAAGGATTCTAAGTATGTTAATGCTATGTAACACAAGTAGCAGTGGTAAAAACAACAGCCAAAAACTTGAAACTAAGCATAATTTATGAATGTATTTGTATGATCTGGTTGTCTCCAACTGCGGGAAACTAAGCTCTATATGACCCAGCAAGTCCCATTGCACCTTCTGTCCTTTATTAACTTGTATTTATTCGGATATACCCTTTTAAAAGAAGCTGAGCAGCAACAAACTGGAAGTGGAGTAGTACAAAAGGCCCAGAGGAAGGTTAAAGAAAAGTAATGAAAATCTATGTAGTTTATGGGTGTCTAGGGAAATCACAGCTCTACCTGTCTTTAAGTTAAAAATATAACAATTTCATTTTAAACAGCTTTTGTGCAATTCCAGACAGCTTCAGGTGGTACAAAAAAAGCAAATTTTGCAATTTTCTATGATTTGGCCTCACAAATGATGTGTCATGAAGGATAGGATAATTATATAGAACCCACATGTGCAAAAGGTAGTTCTGAGGTCTTTAAAAAGCAGCTAACCTTTCCAGAGGAATTAGCAAACCAAGTCTGCACTGGATCCTCACTGAAACGGCTACAGGTGAACCTAAAGGAGCACGTGTGTAACACACTGATGTGCAGGCTGCTTTCATATATTGATGAAATCTACACCATGACGAGTTTAAGGTCTCTGCATGAATTTCTGATGTGATTCAATCCAATCAACTCCTCTCACAGATGAAAAATGTCGAAAGTATTGTCCTGGGATGGTATTTTACTGCAGAATCGCAGCACATGACACTACCTTTCCCCGTCACGTAGCAGTGTGATTCTGCTATATGTTTTAACAATAGGCAGCTACCTTTTTACTTATATACTGATTACTAGGCAAATATATGTATAAAGATATGTAAATAGACACGTACAGTAGGCTAGTACACTGATCTAGGTTAGGGATTACTAATCGCACTCTCGCTCAGTCACCACAAACTTTGACAGCACATCATGGGCATCATGGTCACCGACACCGTGTAGGTATTAACTTTTCTGCTTCTTTCTCATCCAGTGAACATTGTATAAACCCATCTTCCCAAAATCTCCGTCACTGTTCACACTATCCCATTCGGCACTAATCTCAAGAAATAAATGAGTAACAAAGAAGGTATGGCAAGAATGTGAATAGATTCATGGTAACAGAAACAGTTAATGAAAGATATAAACATTTAGAACTTGGAAAGTTCCTCAAAGCACCCACTAAACATAACCAATCTCCTCCATTCGCTCAGATGCTCTGTGGTGCCTTGAGATTGAGTGATAAAAAGATTTGGGTTTGGGAGTAGCAACAGTGATTAAAACTTAATTTTATTGCAGTCAGAATTGTCACTGAACAATCACTTAAGTTTTAGTTCATTTAGTTTGACATTACAGAATTCCTACTATCCTGTATCTTCATTGTGGTTTACTTTAAACACTTGAAACCAGTACCAGGAAGTTATATTCCCTATAACAGCTTGTATCTTGAGATACTTCTTTGTTAAATAAATATTTTTTGGATTAATGGAAATATTACTTGTTTTATTCACAGCAGATTTTAAATTAAAATTGCACAGCTATAGAATATGTGAAGTCTCACAAGCCACAGAGACTTTAACTAAACTGATTACAGTTGGAAAAAGAAAAAAAAATATTAAAAAAAGGTAGATGAAACCCTTGACCTAAAATAAAAGCTCTGCAGGAGTAAAACACATGCAAGACAAGTTCACCTAAGATGGTGTCAAAAGTTCACAATCATTCCCTCTGTAATATTACCTGGTATAATGTAGCAACTTATGACATTCTTTTCGTGGAGGTGGGAACTGACAGGCTCGACATAAAGGACACAACATTTTCTGTGTCCTGCGAAACATAATGTACCTGCTCAGGAGATGTTCCTTTCACTTACACACACTCTTTTCCCAGTCTTAAAGCCATTACTATATTTTAAAAAGCCTTTTTTTTAAAAAAAATAAAAAATACTACACTCGAAAGCACCGTTGAACACCACACATTTCATGAGCATAAGAAATGGCAAAACGGGAATAACATTTTGACCAGCTGACAGCTAACACAGGGAGAAAGAGGCGGTGACAGCTCCAGCTGTTCATATCTGAAGTGCTGCTTATTTCTTAAATGACTGTCAATCCACAATGAACAAATGTGGACGTCAAGTCATTCTACAGCTATATTTTGCATTACCGAATTTATCCTAAGTGAGGAAGCAAAGAATTACATTGTTTCAGCTTTCAGTTAATGCTTTTATTTTGTCACTATAACTTTTATTTTCCCTCCTTCTTTTACTTTTCCTCTGCAGCAGATTAAAAATTGAAGACAGTGAATAACCTAGTAATAACCAAATAACGTTTTCTGTAGAAAGAAACATATTTAATAAGGAAAAAGTATCACCTCAATTTTTAAACATTCTTCAGCATAGGACTAAAATTCTGAAGGCTCTAAATTTTCAAGCTTCTCTCTTTTGGCTTTAAAGGCATGTCCAAAAACTAAACCAAGGGCCTCTCTTCTGTACAACACTGAGATGACCCATTAATGGTCATTCTTCTTAATTTAGATGTTCTGTTGCAACCTCTTTTGTACAATTTTCAGCCCATGCAACCCTTTTACTGGACTGCCTCACAAATTAACTCAGAAATTTACCCACTTCCTCACCTTATTCAAAAGTATAATGATTTTATCTTAATTGGATACAAGTGTTTAATGTGTTGAGACTGTACTTCCAGAAAATACAGTGCATCAGCAAATGTTAAAGACAGACAGAAGAATTCATGTTTACTGACTTTACAAAGTCCATAGTTTTGAATAACACCGTTTTATATGTCCTTTGCCTTTTCAAACCACAGTCTGGACCCCTGCCCAAGTGGTCAAAAATTTTGCTCCTGTAAGATGTGTGTTTTTCAGTGAGCTATACTTACAGAAATCGTATCAGAAAAGTGTTACGTTTTATTTCATGTTCATTCTTAATTTTATGCCGAGAATCGTAGGAGATATAGATCTGTATTCAGAATTTCTGCAATATGACCTTTCATGAGTGTGATTTATTAAAGCCTCAGATGCAATAGTTCCCATTTGCACGCTTTGTTTTATATGGATGACATTTTCCCTCAAACATTAACCTGCCATTTTATTGTCTTCCAGCTACCTTCAATATGTTTCATAAATAGAACAATTTTAACTTGTCACAAAATTAAAATTAGCCCACAAAAATTTAACTTTGGTAAAGAAAATGCGTTTTTGTTCTTTTTTTTTTTGCCCTTGTGAGAACAGAATTTTACATTAAGCCTTCTGTCATTTTTGTCATAGAACGCACAGATTGCTTTTCTCCTAGTCTATGTATTTTGTAAGAGTCTAAAGGGCCCTTCATATAGTACTGCATGTCATCGGTAGTCATTAAGTATTACTTATAGATCTTAAAAAAAAAATATCTTGTCACTGGAACATGTGTTTGTAGCACCTGTTAAGAAACACAGGTGATTATTTTGGTGCGATAGTTGTCTTCTTTAAAATAAGGATGCACAATGTTACGAAAAGGTGTAGAAAGTTACTTGAAATTCATGAAACACCTTTCTCAGTCCATTTTTGTAACATATATTTCGTAACATATTTTTATACTGTGAATTTTGAAATAAGCAATTGTTAGCGCACTGCCAACCTTGAAATCTAAAATACTGAGCATCTTAAGACATCTTGACTCCTCTGGTCTTAAAACCAGTACAAAATATGCACTTCACTGCACACTAAATACCTGTCTGAATGACTCCTGCAGCTCAGCTTTCTTTCCATTAGCTCAGTTGCCAAATTTTTATAACAAGTTATTATGAAAAATCCATAGAAAAAAAGTCTCAAACTATGGCTTATCCATAATCCCATACTACTACAGATCATTGTAAACTATTATGATGAATAGACATAGTTCTTACTCTAATAATATTGGAGTTAAAGCAAAAGCAATAGGTTAATAAGATACACCATCTTTATGAGAAAAGAAGATTAATTCCTTAAGAAGTTAGACAAACCATATATATATGTAGGCTAAAGAAACCAGATCTCGCAATTCAAAACCTTCTTTTCCATTAAGAGAGTGACGTATAGATGAGAAAAAGCAGTATTCAAAGTTCTCCTGAAACATCTCCAGATTACTACTTTGGGGAGATGGGACAAGAAACTATTTCACTTGGAGGCAGAGGAAGGGATGTTCCCCAGCACGTTCTGGTCACAGATTTCTGTCCCGCCCTGAAGACCTCCGAGTTGTCCTGAGCCTTTCCCTGTGAGCCTGAACTTCTCACTGCTGATTCACCAATAACACACTACTCAGAGAAGTTGTTTTGCCATACTTATTAAAAACTTTCATAATGGCAGTGAACTACACAATCTCAGAGAACTCTGCAATCCAGAATTTTCCTTCTTAAAGACTCCGAGGCAGTGGATGTTCTGTCTAATAGCGAAATAGATGAAGAGATATTTTTATTCATTAAAAATCCAGGGCTTCACTACCATATTTTTTAAAAGCTCAGTTTTAAAGTTCTAGAATTACAAAATACTTCTGTTGTATTTTAAAAGTTTTTCCTTTTCTGATGGACATATATATCTTGGTGTCCTCATGTGTTGAACATCAGTTTTCTAAAGCAAATGCTAAATTTTCATCCATGTGAAACACCTAGCTGTTCTGCAAATGGAATTGCTTTCCAAACCCACAGAGAAACAAATTCTGAGCTAAAGATCATAAAAGTAGAAAATAAAATGACTCTTAACAAAGAAATAATAAATGCAATAAATCCCTCTACTTTCCTGCTTAAAATAATAAAATATCATGTTGGTAACTGCTTAGCAGAAAAGTTTTATGCTACACTATTGTCCCAAAACACTCATCACGCCACCAGCCACAATGAGGAGAAGGATGAGCCAGGCCTATCAGCACTGCAGCTTGCAACCATTCACCAGCAAAAAAAAATAGATTTTAGGTATCTATTTGCCTAGCACTGATGCCGATAGTATACGTGAAATTGCATTCAGCTCCACAGAAATGTCAGAAATGGGGAAGAGGGTGGAAACTTAGCGTATCTATCAAAACAACACAGTGTGACGGCTGTATTGGAAAAAAATAGCTATGAAACAAAAAGACAAACCAACACACACCTAAACCAAAACAAAACACACCAAAACAATTGCAGTATTCACAGTATAAAAGGACAGTGTTAAACAAGAAGAGTGTTCAGATCTGTTGGCTTAAACAGAGAGACACTGTAACAAATAAGAAGGAAATAGCTTAGAAAATTTAAAGAATTCTGGCTGGTTCTCAAGAAGTGTATGTCAGATGTTTTATACCTGGAAAATATATATATATATTTTTATATAT
>NW_009695967.1:0-1698 GCF_000703405.1 Apaloderma vittatum
CTTTTTTTTTTTTTTTTTTTGAATGAGTGCAAAACTGGGAAGGTAATGGATGAGTCAGGAGGATTTGTTGGACCTGATCCCAAACACCTAAAATTCCCAGCTTCATTTTTCCCTTCTACCACTGCAAACCTTTCCATTTAGGCTAGTACTTAGAATGGTGCCTGCGCTCCGTGGAGTGCTTGTGAAAGCGGTAATGCGCCATTCTCGGTGTCATTTGTCTTCTGCTGATACATACTGCCTTGTGAAGATAGACCGGTGTGGGCAGCAATTGCAAGTGTAAGTTGTCAGCAAAGCGTTATATAAGCAGCTCCCTCCTAGCAGAAATCTTTCTTACAAGCTTTCCGATTCTGCTGATAATCTGGGATTTTCGATACAGAGGTTATCTTCTTTCCAGACTATGGCTTTAGAAAGGGTCTTCGATAAATCGATGGGACTAACAAGCTCTGCAGGTTTGGGATGAGGTGCACGTGACTAGATCGTGTGTCATGACTTCCAAAAAATGTAGCTGAAGATCTGCAGTTATATTTTGTCCTTTACTGATTTTCCTTACCCAGGGCTTGCAGTGGCGCTTACATTATAATGTTTACACAGTGTGTCTTTTTTCTTGTTTTCATCTTCAGCTTTTCCGATTCTTATTTTTTATATTCCAGTAGTACTTGGAGCACCCTGTTAGCATCAGAGTCCCCCTGTATCAGATATTCAACAAACGTAGAAGAGGATTCAATTGTCTAAGCATCAGATACGTTGAAGAAACTCTAGTGTAGCTCTATCAGTTAAAATTAGCAAGGTGCAGATGGCTTCTCACTACGCAGATAGTTTGGGTTTCCCTAATTTTCTGAGAAGCAGAGCCCTGCATGTAACTCTTTAAGTGCTTGCTCTTCTACCTTTTCACTTTCCCGCAAACATCCTAAAATATTAAATATTCAGCAGATTGAGCTGGATATGTCCTGAAATCCCTTTTTGCCAGTGCCTGTAGTTACACTGGTGTTCAAACATGGACGCCTGTACTGCCTCTTCTGTGGCTGCTCTAAATAAAAGTGGAACTGTCCCATCAGTATCCCATCAATGGGATGTTAGAACGGAGCTCATTGAAATGAGAGGTTGTTGGCAGACCAGAACATGCAGGATAAACGTGGGATTGAACAAAACAGATGTGCTGTAGGGGGGCAAATGGGAGCAAACTCAACCAGTGCATTTTCGCCCCAAGGAATATTTGTTTAAAGGCCATGTGTTCTTAGTAGAAATATCACTGAGGAAACAAACACCTTGAGTGAAATATAGTACATTTGAGAGGAAGAGGACTGAGAATAATAACTCTTTTAAAAAATACTTGCTTCTGAAAAAAAGGGAAATATTTTGAGAGTATTAGTTGTCATTTTGTTAATGACTCATGATGTGTTATTAGAGGAGAAGAGCATTCCGTTTTAAGATTATTGCAAGAATCCCAAGTCTCAGACTAACACTGTTGTCACTTGTAATGGAGCAGAGAAAGCGAACTAATTTCAGCAGAACATCCGAGAACAGAACTGGCCATCTCTTTAATGCAGCTGTCCCTGTTTTCTGCAGTGCAAAGGGCTGTTCTCAGATCCAGGTGACCAAGCGAAGGATGAGACCTGTTAATTGATAGTCTTTATGCTCCCTGGCTAATACAGAATCACAGAATTGTTGAGGCTGCCAAAGCCCTCTGAGATCATCCAG
>NW_009695968.1:0-261 GCF_000703405.1 Apaloderma vittatum
GTGTCGCTGCCATCAGGACTTTGCCCGCGGTTGCCTTAGTAACTAATATGTTTTGGTTTTTTTTTTTCCCTGCTTGCATGTGTGCGTCCCTGGCTGAATTACAATTTTGCCCCCTACACGCGGAGAAGTTAATCGAAACTGTGAAGTGGATCCTTTCTTCCTCCCTTTGCTGACCTTTAAATGACATTTCCTGTCGCTGGCGGGGCAGATCGCATGCTGTCTCTTTTCACTCCCTTTTCTGGATTGGGGAAGGAGATTCCT
>NW_009695968.1:383-2102 GCF_000703405.1 Apaloderma vittatum
GCGGGGAGGGGGTGTGCCGGCCGAAGGTGTGGGAAACAGCCGCCCTGGCTTGAAAAGCCTGCACGAAAAGGATCGTGTAAACTTCACATATGTGAGTATGCATGATCATATGTCAAGGCAGATAAATGCGTGTTTTAATCTCTCTTGAAATCTCATTTTGAAAGGTTTTCCCGAGGTAAATTGACCCGGCTATTTGGGAGAGTAATCATCTCCCTGAAGTGTGCGGGGTTGCTTCATCGAGCTCTAGTTTGACATCGATTTCCCACTTAGTGTCTTTTATCCTCTATTTCTGTGCCACCAGGTTAAAAGTCACTAGGATGACGGCTGCCTTGGCACCTTCGAGAGCAATGCTGTAAGACTTCGCTGTGATGATATTTGGGGCAATTTGGGTGCTGGTGGGGAGAAGTGAATGCCATTTCCTAGATGTCCTTAAACCATGTGCAGGCAAGAGGAGCCCATGAAATTCGTAGCCTGGGTCTGGACAACATCGTGCAACAAAATGATTGGAGTGCTGCTGGTCTTTTTCCCTGCTCTTCTCCTGGAGATGGATGTGCTGCCCAGGAGCGCCGGGCGGAAGGTGCTTCTCTCCGCAGCCTCCTCGCAGCGGTCGGTGGCTCGGATGGACGGGGATGTCATCATCGGGGCCCTCTTCTCTGTTCATCACCAGCCGCCGGCTGAGAAAGTGCCCGAGAGGAAGTGCGGGGAAATCCGGGAGCAATACGGCATCCAGAGAGTCGAAGCCATGTTTCACACTTTGGATAAAATTAACGCCGACCCAGTCCTGCTGCCTAACATCACCCTGGGCAGCGAGATCCGAGACTCCTGCTGGCACTCCTCGGTGGCCCTGGAGCAGAGCATCGAGTTCATACGGGACTCTCTCATCTCCATCAGGGATGACAGGGACGGAGCCACCCGCTGCGTTTCTGACTCGCAGCCCCAGCCCCAGACCAGAGTGAAAAAGCCCATCGCGGGGGTCATCGGCCCTGGTTCCAGCTCGGTTGCTATCCAAGTCCAAAATCTGCTCCAGCTCTTCGACATCCCTCAGATCGCTTACTCCGCCACCAGCATCGACCTGAGCGACAAAACGCTGTACAAATACTTCCTCAGGGTGGTCCCCTCCGACACGTTGCAAGCCAGGGCCATGCTCGACATCGTCAAGCGCTACAACTGGACCTACGTCTCTGCCGTCCACACGGAAGGTAGGTATGGGACGGAAGGTAGGTAGGGGGCAGCCTACAGCTTCCCCCGGGAGCTCCCCGGCCGCCCCCGGGGCGTTGCGCTCTCCTCGGGGGCTCCGCAAGGACGCGCCGGTGCTGGATTACCCGGGGGTACTCCGCTTCTCCCCGAGGGAGCGCCGGTCGCTGCCGCCCGGGGAGACCCTAAGGTGAAGAGGGAAAACTGTTGGAGGGTGTGGGGGTGTGCCGTTTCCTCCGGGCACGGAAAAGCCCCTCCCCGCCCCTCTCCCGGTCGCAGGTGCAGCGGCTGCGGGCAATGGGAGGAGTTTAAGCACCACGGGAAAAACCGCAAGAAATTAGGCGTCTTCCCTGGTGGTCCTGTCCCCCGTCCTCATTCATACATAGGGTGGTTCGTGTATTTCTAAATAAAAGCTACCAGAAGCGAGAATCTCGGTCCGGAGCTGACAAGAGGCGGTAGCTGCGCCGCGGTGGAGCCCGGAGGTTGCCCGTGGGGCTGACTGGCAGGGGCCGGCTGCCACAACCC
>NW_009695968.1:2117-23626 GCF_000703405.1 Apaloderma vittatum
CAAAACGGCGTCATGGCTCGGCAGGGACTCCTGGATTAGCTGCTGGCTTTGCTGCCGCGTGAACTCAGTTTCTGGGAGTGCGAATACAGAGGAAAGAAACCTGGAAATTCCTCTGTGCTCCAGGTTGCCCCTGCAAAGCCATGTCCCATGGGAAAGAAAGGGCAGCCGGATAGTTTGTCAGGCAGCTTGAGCAATACTAAAAAAAATACTTCCACAGTCAACAGGTTTTATTAATTCTAAATATCAAAAGAAAGGGTATTTTAAAAAGGACACCTTGGTTTATAGCCAGGCTAAGTGGACTGATATAAATTACAGGAAACTCTTGTGATATATTGTTGTGACATGCCTATGGACCTCAAAATGGGGTTTTTAAGCACAAAATTGCAAAACCAACCGCATCATTGCTATAGTTTTGCAGCTGTTCTGTTTATCTGACTGTATCTCTTGTATGCATTTGATTTATGATTCTCTCTGGTTACTGAGCTGAGTCCACACCTTTCATTCTCACAGAGATGACCAAGAGTTGAGAACATGTATTATGATGAATTAATAAAAGAATCTCCGGAAAGAGTTGTGTATACAACATTCAGAGGTGAATTGGATTAAACTGGACATCTAAAACATGGAAGTGCCACAGTTTGGGGTTGGGGAAGGAACTAAGAGCAGAACATTTGCGGCTCATTTATGCACTGTTTGGAGGAGAAAACCATCTGCCAGCAAGAATTGGACATGAGCTATTAAGATTCTGTATTGCTGACAGATATGATTAGATCTTGTGGAAGACCAGGGTGAAAAATAAACATGAAAGGGGTAAATTCTTTGTTGATGTAAATCGCCATCTCTCCTTTCAAACCACTTCAGGGAGCTATGCTAACTCACTGTGCCTGAGGAGCTGCCTCAGGTGACCTGTTCCCTCACTCTCTCTCTGTAGATGTAACTCTCATGAACATTAGTGGATCCTACCTCTTCTGGAAAAGACAACAGCTTACAAAGATTATTTATTCAGTCATTTTACAAAGGTCATTATAAGTAGTAATTTCATTCATTGCTTGTGAGAAATTTTAAATAAATATTTTTATGAATATGTTACTGACTGATGAAAAATGCTTCTTGCAAGGTATTTTTATAGCCTTTGACATGATAATTTTGAAAATAGTGGATCATTTCTACCCCACAAGGCAACAGCCTCCTCTTAGGAAACATCACAAGAATTTAGCAGATTATGCAGCTCAAGATTCATATTTGCTTTTTAAAATTATTGTTAATCTGTGTCTGCTATACCTTTGTTGTGAGATTCAATCTGCAAATTCCAATGGAAATATGTAGCAAGTTTCAACTTTGTGTTTCTTTCCAGAAAGACAAGTTATTAAGCCCATCCCAATTGCTGTTGGATAGTTTCCAAAGATTTATTTTTTTTTTCCCTATTTAAAGTGAAATTAGTATTCTTGACCATTAATGTAAATTGTACATTTCTGTTGTTTCAAATCCCATGCATTCACTGCAGGAGATCCTCTCCCTTGTTTGTTAAATAAGGGATCATTCTTCGCAGACAACACACAGCCAACCTGAATAATAGTCTGATTGAACAGGAGCTGCTCCATCCATGCTATGTTTGGAAATACAGGGATAAAGTGTAGTTAGAAACATTCCTCCTCCATGCTTACTCATAGGCCTCCACACCGTCGTTATGGTGGGCTGCAAAATGTGCTGGGAGGAGTTCTAGGGTATCATGGGTTGGAGAATCACTTCAGCAGGGACTGTGAGAAATGGGCATGTTTCTAGGAAATACACAGGTTGATACTGTGAAGAAGTTAATTGTTTCACCTTCCAAGTACTCCA
The DNA here is from genome assembly GCF_000703405.1 of Apaloderma vittatum. Lineage (NCBI taxonomy): Eukaryota > Metazoa > Chordata > Aves > Trogoniformes > Trogonidae > Apaloderma > Apaloderma vittatum. Next base: position 3,957 of record NW_009695968.1, read on the forward strand.
GATCCAGTCTGGTCACCTCTTGAGAGCGGGAAAGCTACTTAGTTCCTACCCAACACCTCGTTCTCACGGGCATGGACAGTCCTCAGCTCCTGTAGCCACCCGACCACAAGGGGATGCAGTGAGACCAGAGCTGAGTGAGTACCTGTGCCAGCCAGTCTTGCTCCTCCATCTGCACTGGCTCCGGGCAGGGTGATGAGCCCATTCTCGGACTGTCCAAACCATTCAACTCTTCTGTTAACACTTCCTCTACTCCTGAACTCTATCTGGAGTTATTTGAATGCCCAGAACAACAACATTCCACACAGTTACACCTTTAATGAAAATCAGAAATAAGTACCACACAATTTGGTGCCCACCAAATGAAGTATACACATGCAGTGAGAATGAAGGTAATAAAGTCACTCATGTAGCATGATGTTTTTAAGTAGTCCTCAATATCCTGGTTTGCATCTGACATGGAAGTTTATTCTTCATGTGTCAATACAATAATTAGTGTTAATTAGTGGTGATGACTTTTAACTCTATATAATCTTTGCACTCTAGTATGTGAAGATGCTTGCGGGGATGCTATACCTGTTGAAGTTTTTTGCACAGTTGTTTATTAGAAAGTATTGCACCTGGGAAGAAATTTCTTAGTTAGTGAATAAAATGTGTTTTCAAAGGCCCACAATAGCACATTGCTCCTCTGAGATTAAAACTGACACATAAAGGTTCCTAGTCAAGAACGAAGAAAGGCAAGTTACTGTGTTTGGTTATTTTATTATGTAGGTATTTTATTATGTTGAGCATACTTTCACATCATGAGAGTGCATTTCTTCCAGAGTGCGCAGCAGTCATTAAATGATGTGAGAAATCTGTGCATCTGCTGGTGGGAGGCTGTGTGACTGTATAGTAGCTGCAAGGCATTTTCAGGGCTATTATTTTTTTAAGGATTCTTCAGAGATAATTCAGTGTTGGAGTTCTTGGCATGTGTACATCTCTGCTCTTAAGCTTGGAAGTAATTCTTATCTGGAAATGCACATAAGGGGATGTCTAACTCCGAGCCAAGGCTTCATATGGAAATAGAAGGCATCAAAAGCACATGTGTTAAATTGGGCACAATCCTGAATGTGATTAAGGGCAGAAGGAGGTATGCTTGCTAAGGGCTACTTTCCAAGTGAGATATTCTGGTCTTTGGTGAGATAACTTCAGAGTCAGGTATTATTCTTAATTTGCCAGGCAGCCACTGGTTATTTGGTAAAACTGTGAAGAATTACAGAAGATCCTTCCTTCCTTGCCTGGGGAAGAGCCCCTGGGCTGCCCTAGGACAAGGCAAGAGACAGTGGGCACCACCTCTGTGCTCTTTTAATGATGAAGGTACAAAATGTAGTAGGATTTTCTCCAAAAAGTGTGAAACACTCAGGAGATTGCTATAGGTAACACCAGCATCCAAAACCCACACGACACCTGCACCCTGACTAGCAAACATGGAACGTCCACCAATTCCCTCACTTTCAGCTGTTCCTATTATACATGAAGCAGGAGAGATGATAGTATAAGAAGCCTTTTTATCACCTTATCTTCCAAATATATCACTTCCGAATAAGCAGATAGAAATACTTAAAGTCTGTGCCTGGTTTGTCACTTAAATCATTGCATAATGTGTTAGCCTTATAAGATGTATGTGAGATTTTTGCTTCTGCAAAAACAAAATCTGAATGCGCAGAATAGATCTGGTTAAGTGCTCTTTGCAATTTATGGACTGTTCTTACACTCTGGTGTACAAATATGCCTTTATAAACAAATTTCCGTTACAACAAATTAACATGCAGACTTTGTAGAAACACCTTTGGAAATGGAATGATTAAGTAAATTGCACCAAATATTGATTCTTTATAGACCAATTTTATTGAGAGCACTGAGATGTTTCTGGCCTTGATCAATTTTGTGGTTTGTATTGTCAGGCTGTTCCTTTTGCATGAGTATAAGGCTTGAAACAAACTGTGATGAGGCAGATGGCACAACTGTAAAGACTTTCAGATCAAAGTAGGTGATAGGTAAATTACCTTCACAATGATTTTTGATAACTTGACTGCTGCATGCTCTCCGTTGCAGTAATGTACAGGAAACTTGTAAGAATGGCTATATATGTTGGAGAGAGGATGGAAGGGAGTAAATCTTGCACTTCATTTCAAATTTCACAAGAAATAAGTTCTTTCAGTAGAACTCACTAAAGTAGCTTTAGATGTGCTAGAAAATAATACTTCTGTTTAAAGATAAGCAGGGCAGTATCCGTCAAATACCTCAAAGGAATAATTTTCATACAATTGTTTAATTTCTCACAAGGTGTTCCTACAGCTCTTTCTAACAGTGTTGTATTATTGATTCCATGATGTCACTTGATGATTGATACTTTCTGATAAAATTATGGTCGGGCAAACTGAAAAGCTATTCAAATGTCTCTAATTTCAGAGTTTACAAATATTTCTATAGGTACTGACAGTTACAAAAATGCTTCTAGAAGTTAACCTTGTGAAGTGTCCGGAATTGGGCCTGAGATGTGTATTCACAAATGTGTATTCCAAAGTATTTTTTTTCTCCATTTAACTAGCTTCACTAACCAGCTTCAGAGGTTTTGTGATAGGGAAAAAAGGAGAGAAGTATGTCCTGAGGAGGACAGAAATTAATGTGAAGACAAGTAGGTACTAGAATATTCCCTGCATTGGATGCATCAATTGTATTTATTAGGAGGTGCTGGGAAAATCACTTGTATTGATTGAAGTCAGCAAAATTATTGTGGGTGACAAACAATATAGAGAGCAAGAGAAATTCCTTCTTGAAAATATATTGCTTTGCAGTACTCCTAAATTCAAAAATAATCTAGCTTTTCATCTACACAACTGGCAGCTGCATGAGTTAAATCAACCCAAAAGATTCATCTAACGTCTGTGTCTGCCTTCTCAGCAATATTGCTAGGGTTCATATTTATCAGTCAGCACCACGAGTTTGCTTGTGCTTTACTTCTGTTTTTTCTGCATTATGCCCTTGCTCTCAGATTTGTATGTCCCACAATTCATGTAAACTCCTGAAGGATACTTGTCTCACTGAAGGCTTTTTTAAGAAAGTTAAATGATCTTGACTTTCTCAGAAAGCTACATGAAAATGCCTCTAAAATATTCCTTTGAACATATGGCTTCTGATACGAAGGTGCTTGTGCTTGTGCTTAGGTTTCTCAAAAAACCAAAAGCTACGTGAAGTGAAATCATATAACTGGAAGCAGTGTCGCCTACTGAGAAAGATTCTTCAGGGGTCTGATGCATCTGTGAGCTGGTAACTGTAGTGGGAGACCAGAAGCATTGCACCTGCCAACGCAACCCAGAAAAACACTGATCAAAGTCATTGCTGTCTGGTGCTCACTGACCCATGTAGAACAAAGCAGGGATTTCAGTATATTTGCTGCGTGGCAGGCATTTGCAGCATAAGCCACCGTTGCAGATGGCAGTAATTAACACCTGTGCCGGCAGCCTGAACAGGGGCCAGAAACTGACTGGACATGAACTATAATAGTGTTTCACCTAAAGAAACCATCCCTTCACCTATGGGTGTCTAAGGGATGCTAAGGAATAACAGAGATGTGTAGAGAGAGGTCCATCCAGTGCATAGCCAGCTTAGTTTCCCTGACTAATTTTTCAGGCTGGATCTTTTCCCAGGTATTACTATTACTATTACTATTACTATTACTATTACTATTACTATTACTATTACTATTACTATTACTATTACTATTACTATTACTATTACTATTACTATTACTATTACTATTACTATTACTATTACTATTACTATTACTATTACTATTACTATTACTATTACTATTCATATTCATACCCATATTCATATCCATATTATCACTATTACTATTATTATTACTGTTATTATTACTATCACTATTACTATTACTAACTATTAATTTACAGTTAAAAGAATGAATTATAGATCTGGTCTGCTTATCAGTGCAAGTTGGTTGTTGAGAGAGGTGGCAGCAGTTTTGTGGTCTTTGAAGCCATTGTAGCCATTGCTGCCTGTTGGGCTGTGGCCCCAGTTCCTACCCAGTACAAAGCAGTGCCCACCAGCAGCTGTTTGTGGATCCAGAGCAGCATAAAGTCATTGTAGTCAACTGAGTTTACATCAATATTAGTTCTTTACCAGTGAATAAACACTTACAGGATGAGGGCCATTTTTTAAAATGCTCTCCTGATTAGAAGAGCATATATATGCTCTCCTAATAATATAATAATAATATAAGCAATATAAGCATATAATAATATAAGCAATACTTCACACCATAGACAATGGTGGGTAAGAAGTATGTCTAAGAATGGTGTATATATAAAGGCTCTTCATAGTAATTGCTTCATGTGAAAAAATAAACTGTCTTTGGCTGAGGAAAGAAAATTAAAATTAAAGAAATGTTAAAACTGCTGTCCTGGTCCTTCAACAGTGGGCTGAATATTAAAAGAAGTAAGAGCAGGGCATGTACAGAGTACACCTTCACAGCTCCAGAATGTAGCAACTTCCCAATACAAGGGCTACCAGCTGCATGTTTCCTTTATGGATTTGTCTAATCCCTTTCTGTATATGTTTATACTTTAGTCTCCATAGTACCATAACAATGAATTCTAGAACTTAATTGTATGTTCTGTGAACAAGTGTTTCCTGTTATTTACTTAAAATTATTCTTGATAACTGCATTACCTTCCTACATTCCTACACAACTTCTCATTGTTTGTTAATGCTGATCATTATTCTGTACTTCTAATTCCAATATGAAATGCGGGGAAACAGAGCTATATTCAGTATTCGGGGTGAGGATATACCACAGTTAAATTCACTCATGAAGTAACAATTTCAGTATTGCTCTCAGACCTTTCCTAATAAAATCCCTGTAGTCCATTACCTGTTTTAACTACTACCATGCATTGTATTGATGTTGTCAGAAAATACCTTAAAACTACCCCAAAAACCTTTTCTTAAATGGTAAAGCCTACTTCAGAAGTCATTATACATGGGAATTTCCTCTCGTGCATTACTCTTCATTTATAGCCACAAAATTTATTTCCTATACTTTGGTTTCTATCTGGTAGCTGATTATTAATCCAGGACCTTCTGTCTTATCCAATATTACCTCTATTGCTGTCAGAGTCTTTAATAAGGGACCTCACCCAAAACTTTCTTAAATTCAAGTTCTCTATACTGATTGTATCATTCATATGGTTACCTGCTCCAGGGAAGAAGTCTAATAAACTTCTGAGGTATGCATTTTCTCTGCAAAACCTATCTTGGTTCTTCCCTAATATAGCATATTTCTTTATGCATTAATACTTTTTTTTCTTTCTGTTATGGTTCCTATCTGTTTTATGCAGAAATATCTCAAGTCTGCAGAAATATCGTGTCTGTTGTTCATTGACTTATCCTCTATGCCTTTGTACTCTACAAATTCTGTTAAAAAATGAAAACCGGTACGTGAACATACAACATTACTTTTTCCACTTTAGCGCTTCCATCTGTTTTGGTACTAAAGCCAGTTTAACTGATGATGACATACAGCAACAGACAATTAGCTTTTACTGGCAATTTGTTCTAAAATACATTCTACTGACACCCTGAGACACCAGTTCACTCTTATCCTACAGAAGGAATGACCTTTGCATGAGAACCATCCTGTCCACTTTCACAGACAGTGCAGACTGAGAGAATTAATTTCTTTTCTGTTATGGTTTTATCTTCCCTGAGCGCTCTTTTTATATAACTGGTTATCTCTGAATATCAGGCATGTTTCCCATTTCTGGAATATTTGAAGAATAGTGGGTTATTAGATTCTATGCCTTTATGTCTCAAAATTGTTTCATCTTGTTTTATTGTGGTTTTGTATTTCATTTGTCAAGCTATACTCTGTTCTCCTTCCCTCATTAGAACGCAACTTAGACTTTTAAAAGTATTTTGGTTTTTTATTTTATTTTAAGGGTTTTATTTATTTTATTTTGGTTTGTTCTATTTTAATAGCTTTAGGAAATTTACTTTTCTGCTTTATCATGCTGGAGTTTTTTGATCCTTTTGGAGCTTTGGCTTTCAGCATCTCATGTATTTCTGAGTAGTTTCCACGTAATTTGTTACATGGAGACTACTTTTCCCTCTCCTTTTAATGTCCTTGAAAGTAGCTTTCTCATTTTTATATAATTTATGTAGTTTTAAATTAAATATTAGTGTTAGTAATTTTTTTTTTATTTCACATGCAGATTTTTTTTGTCCAAATGTGACTAACATACACTCACAGTTATAACATATTTTTTTGATAGTTAGGTCTTAGTAAGTCCTTGGGTCCTGCCCAAGACTAAATCAAGAGTTGCTTCTTCTTCTGTGAGTTCAATGAGCAAACGAGTAACACACATGAAAAAGAAATCAATACACAGTATGTAAGATTTGCCTTAGTTTTCCATTATCTAACCTACAGTCTGACAGTATTACATACAGAGCCAGGGTGTGTTAATAGCATTTTGTGACAGGTGGGGTGCTTTTTAATGAAAAGCACTGTGCTTCACAAGCTGTTCTTTCCTCTTGTGATATGCCACTGCCTAAATGGCTTGTGTCTGTCAAAAACCAGTGTGACAGATATTCCATTTTACTGAGAAGTCATATTGTTTGTTATACAATGCCATGGTCCTCTGAAAAATTTCCATTTGTATTGTCTCTTGAATATTTTTAATAAATTGATGTATTGAAATGTATTTAAATTATATTAACAGTCAGCAATGATTTATAAATTCCTTTGAAATCTGATAGAAATATAAAGCTAGGCGTTTGGCAGTTCTGCTAGACAAAGCAGAGAAAGTCATGTCCCACAGAGAGCATACAAGACTCTTGATCCAATGCTCATTGAGATTAGCTCCCCTGTGGAGTCCGGTGGATCCTGAATGGGGCTCAGCATGGCCATCAGATATTATCTTCTCAGGTTATGGAGCTGACATTCCTCAGAAAGCACTAAAAATCCACAACTAGAAGGATCTCACAGTTAAGAGAGGCTGCCCGGAGAAGTTGCGGAGTTTCCTTCTCTGAAGATATTCAAATCTTGCCTGGATGCAGTCCTGTGTAATGTGCTTTAGGCAGTCCGGCTTTACCAGGAGGGTTGGACTAGATGATATCTAGAGGTTCCTTCCAACTCCGACCATTCCATAATTGCAAGTAATGTGAGACTGTGTGAAGGCAAACTGTTTGTTGGATTTGTATAGATATTAGAGAATATTTGTATATATAATTTTTTCCTTCCAGCTAGAAGGGAGCTAAATCTAATTTACTTCTTCCCATAAAAATTCTCCAGTGAATTTAACTCTCATTGTTCTTTGCAAATTGCATGAGGAGCAAACTTTCATTTTCCTAAAAGCAGTCACAATTTGCAGTTGTTTGAGGAGCAACTTTCATCCTTGTTCATCTGTGGATAAAACGAGTCATTTCCACATTTATTCAAACAGACTCTTCCTGGCAAACAACAATAAGTACTAGGCGTGAATATTGCTGAAGTGACAGCTACTTGAAATCTGAATAAATGTTCATAAATACTTTCTTAAAATGTCTGGCCATGCTCCATTGAACATTGGATGTCTCTTCCTATGTGGAGTAGAATATAAAGGATAAATTCGTAATTAATTGTCAGGAAGTGAGAAAACCTTTTATACCTATTTACAAAAGCCTTTCTTACCCGCATGGTGCTGTGGAGAGGCTTTAACAAATGGAAATTTGGCATGTAGATCATTGTGCTGGGTATTGAAAGATGGTGATCTTTCTAGCAAGAATGTATTTCTCTGAATGCAAGCTCCACATGCACAAATCTCAGTCTCTTGCCTAAGAGGCAAATATGTGAAACTGTCAATACGACAGTGCTGTAAAGGAATGCCATATTATCATCACTGCTGAAACTGGTAGGACGATTTGAGAGGCTGGAAAGTTAAAATACACTCCTACTGAACTGTTCAGAATGGGTTACAGCAGCAGGCTGACAGCATTCTCTCAAAGGATGCCCTTATTTGCCAGGCTTATCTCCCCAGAATGGTAAACTCATGCAGGATCAGATTAAAAACTCTACAGCTATATGAAGTGCTGAGCTGGGACAGTTGCTGTGCTGGAACAAAAGTGTTCAAGATTTTGAGAAGGGAGAATGAGCCAGGCAGCAGCCCTGGCAGCCTGGTACCACTTAGTCCTTTCTTCTTCCCCTCCCCCTCAAGGCACTACAGTCGTGGTCCTCAGGTGTCACTGCATTCCTTTGTAAATAGGCTTATTCTCTTATACTCTTTCACATGGATACCTGACTGACCCCAACCATTCTTGTCCACTCTCAAGTCTGACCTGGACTCCAACATTTGACAGCTCAGTTGTGCCTCAGTGACCCAGTGCTGGAGCCAGTCACCCAGAGCCTGAATTCTTCCTCCTTCCACACAGTGCCAACCTGCAGGTAAAATTACAAGAATGACAGGATGGTTTTCCAGGAGCTCCTCCTGGATTTGTCATGGACCTCGGAAAGAGATGGCCAATATTCTGCTAAACACGCACACCTAAGCATGCTTATAATGGGGTCCTCTAAAGTTGGCATCCTGCAAAACGGTAGAGTAAGGATGTAGTAACAGTCTGAACAGACTGCAGCATGAGGACAGTCGTATGCAAAACTGATGTTACGAAGTCGAATGAGGCATTAAATATTGATTTTTGATATATTATAGGACAGCCAAAATAGACACTGTTGAGTTGTGACAAAAATCCAAATACAAAAGCAAATGAGCTTTGCAAGACAGCTCTGGCTACCAAGACAGCATTCCTCAGAAAAAATACTAAGATTATACTCAGGATTCAATTTACAAAAAATTCTAATTAAATTAAAAGCAATCAGCATGACTCTAGAGAGTCTCAAATAAACCTGATTTCATTCTCTGATGAAAGTGCGAACTTGGTAGCTACAGGTAACAGTGCAGATGAAATACCTTGGACTTATGTAAGGCATTGAATTAGTAATAGAGGATATTTTTATTTAAAAAGCCCTGTATAATGTCAGGAAAACAGAGGCCACATAAATTACAGCTCAGCCTACTGTCCTCACCAAGTAAAGAGTGACCATCAAATGAGTTTCTATTTACTGCATTACACAGAGTTTGACAAAGCATGATTACTGATAAAAACAGATTTGCAAAATGGCAATTAAAGGGGAGAAAAGGGAAGATTCATATCTCTTCATGAACTAGGCCCATTCTAAGAAAATGCATACTAATACAGTGAAATGTCAACCATAAATACAGGAATAAAGCACCTGTGCAACTTACACAGAACTGTGTCCCCAAAAGAAGTTCTCAGTATACTATATGGTTTTAGAGGAGCTGCATCATAAACCCCACAAAAACCACAAAATATAAAAAGCTAATGTCATCCTCAAGAGAGTGAGAGCTTTACCTCAATCTAAAGATTATTATTATTAATTTTGCTATTTTTTTGTTCAGTTCTGACATCAACACTTTATAAAGAGAGTTAAAATATTGAAAAGAGATAGAGATAAAACTCTGAATTATTTAAGGACTGAAAATAATATCAGGAATCTAAACCAGCTAAGTCTCTCTGTTTTGTCAAAAAGAGATACAGCTGGATTTATCAAAAAATATTTCATTTCCTCTAAGCAAAGAATGCTAATAGCATCTATAGGGCTCTGTATTGTGATGGCTAAATACATAAGAAGCACCAATTGCTGGTAAGCCAACAAATTCCAATCAGAAAAAAAGACAAACATTTTTACTTGCAACAGTGATTAACCACTGGCATCAGTGACTGAGGGAAGTGATATGTTTTCAGACTTTTGATGTTGTCTAATCAAAGTTGCTGCAGATATTCCAAAACAGCTTTATTCAAAATGCAGGGTATGTTGGGATCTGGAGTGAATGTGAGGGCTGGCATTATACAGGTGGTCGGATATGAAGAGCTGACCTTTCTGGCATTAAATCTTATCCATTTATGGATAGTTTTCATTATGTGAGCTGACCAGAAAAATGTTTAATTTGAAGAGTAGCTTAACACTCACGTGTTTGCTTAGCTGCTCAGCTGCCTTGGAAAACTCAAAGTATCCTGTGCTGTTGATACTGATTGCAGAGGAGGAGAATCTCCGTGTGAGATCATGCCCTCAGTCAAATTCAGTCTGCTGTTGCAGTTTACATGCATTCTTTAATGTCGCTATTTGTTACCTTACCAGCAGTTAGTTCTTGTTATGCATTTTACCATATAGATTACAGAGTCCTTTAGCTCCTATTATTTTTGTTTGCTTAAAGGAAGTTTTCGGGTTCATGTGGATGTTGTACTGCACTTATTTCCTCACTTTTAACACAAGTGTTGGCCCCTGTAACTGAAGAAGACAAGAGGTTTTCTAAAAGGATGCAGTGACATTTTCATATCATTAATTAGAATACCTAAAATTACATCATTCATATGACAGTCCATGCAAAATAAATAATAAAGAAAGACTTACTACAGAAGAAAAGAAGAAGTCAATAGCTAGGATAACATTTTTAGCTAGCAGTTTTTCTGGAAAGGAATTCAGTGGTAAATTTTGAGAATATTTGTTTTAATTTCAACAGAGGAATTACAGGTTGTTTCTGGTTGCTTCAGAAAACCAGCATGTTGCAGATGCTAACCCTTCATCTCCTCTTACAAGGCAACTTATAGTCATGTTCGAAAACTCACTGTCCTTGTCACGCCTACTTGTGCTTTTTCAACTCGCTCCAAATATATGTCAAATAATATATTCCACCTTTGTCATAGGTGCAGTGTTGCCTGTGAAGTGTGAAGCAGAAATCTGTGGGTGCCACAAATATCCAAAGTCACAACATTGCTTATTATAGTTCATATCCTGAGGACATACGAATGATAAAATGCTCTTTAAAATTCTGGAAATACATCTCTATTTACATTCAGAACTATGACTTGGCTGTAACGAAGTCAGTGGGAATTATTGAGTGAAATTTAGCCATACATCTGCCTCTGCAGAAAGATCCTTTAAGGTGCAGAATACTCTTGCTTGATCCCCCAAAACATGTGAGCACTAGCTTAGCTTTAAGCACTTCAGTTCTGGAGGACAAGAATTAACCATACACTTACAGGACACAGTTTCTGGAGTTTGCTGACATCACAGCAATGCCTAGGGCCTCACAAGATTAGGCACGATGTGCTTATCCCACATCACAGATAGATTTATAAGCCTCATAAAAGTCTGTGTAGTGGGTTAGGATAGGGGGAAACCAAACAGCCTTAGAACTGTGCATATCAGAGGGTTATGAAAAGTGGTGAGTGGGTTGACCAAAAGAAGGCTGCAGCCTGCTGGAGAAAAAGGGCAGGGTTTTGGATGTGCTCCTTTGAAGAGACAGGTAAAAGTTGCTGCTATCTTTATCAATTTAAAGTGGAGTGCTGAAATAACTGGTTAGCTTGGCTATCTTTTCTAATTTTGTAAATAGAAGATCAGCGTAAGTAGGCAGCTAACTGCATGCCGAAACTTCATTGTATTTGCTCATGTAAGAATTAGAATCTATTTTTAAGTATTTTACTTGTTTTGCTTTTATTATTCATTTGCTAGAAACTGGATTACACTATGGGAACTGTCATCTGGATTCTTTCCCCCTCTCTCTTTTTCAGAGTGCTGATTTGTATGTGTTTAAATTCACAAATTCAGACAGCTTGTTTATCATAAAGCACGGAGGAAAATAACACACAAAACAGAAAAAGAAAGGAACTACTTCTGTGTCTCCATCACACAAAGACTTCTCATGTAAAAGGCTACTGTCTTTTTGCTGTTGCCAGTCTCCATATACTTGTACAAACTTTAACTTCCAAGGAAGCTAACTTAAACTGTCTAGCCTTTAAGAAATACTAACTTTTAGAATGCTAACTGGATTTCATAATAGACAATATTTTGTGAAACAGAAATTAAAAAACCTCACAAATTACAGCTCACATTTGGAATAAGCACTTTATATGCTTCATTGCTTAGTAGGCAGGTTTCATTGTGTAGCCAGCAGAACACAGAAGGTGACTGGGAGCTGCCATGAAACAGCACTGAGCTGCCTCATTTTGGGCAGAAATTTGTTGAAATGAAAACATTCTTGCAGTATCATTTGATTTCACTGAATCAGCACCTTCTAAAGGGCTGAACATCCTATAGGAATCTTCTAACTAGCTCTGCCTCTAAATCTGTGTTTCATCATCCCATCCCCTAATAATCACAGCCTGTACCTTTCTGTACCAAGTTCTCCTAGTCTTTCCTACAGCTCCTTTTCCTGAGCCTGCATCTCAGAATCTGTATTAATACCTAGAATGGCATCTAAAATTCTCAACTGACTACTGTTTTCAGAAGATATTGCATTCTGGAAAACCACAGGCTTATTGCCAAATCAGTCTTCCTCAGTACTGGTTTTTTTTCATGTTTTTCCCATTAGCCACCATATTTCAATGATTTGAACAACCAGGTTGTTCATTTGGCATCTCTGGACCATACAGAATCGATCATGTCCTCAATCTCTGGGAAGTAAATTTTCTTGAGACTGAAAAAAATATAAATTTGCCTAAGCTAATCTGCAAGCTTAGTTTTCAGACAGGCAAAGAATTTGAAAAAGGCTTTGTAATCATCACAATTAGATCATAATTACCCCTTTATTATTGTAAGTTATGTTAATCTAAAAATAAAATTAACTTTCAACCTGATCCCATTGATGTCAGTGCGAGATTTGCTACTGACTTCTGTAGGAAGAAGTTTTGCGTATAATTATTACACAATTTCAATGCGAATGTGCATGCATATGAGGAAAATGTACATGTATATGGGGAAAGGGGCTTATAAAACTGGAGGGCTGAGAGAAAGCCTGTACATTGTACTAATAGAAACTGTTTATTCATTCTGCCTTATTTTCATGTAGAAAGATTTCAGGGATACATTTTAAAAGGGTAATTCTTTATAAAGAATTGCTTTATGGTAATGCACATTTGAATTTCACTCTCAGGGAAACTTGGCTTTATGCTGCAACTAATTGTCTTTGTGGTGCAAAGGCCATTGTTATGTAGAATAAAGAGAAAAGGATATTCTCCATACTGTAAGTGGGAGCAAATAGGCAAAGGCATACCTTTTAATGAACAAGAGGATGAGGATGATGCACACCTGCAAGCACAGATGTTTTACCATTAATTTCTGCAACTTTCATCCATGTATTTATTACAGAAAAAAAGTGCTTTGGACAATTGAAAATAAACTATCTCAGACTTAATATGTATTATTCGAGGGCACTCTTAGTAAAAGCTAAGGAGAGAAACACGATGGTTGTTCTTATTTACAGGTCATCTCATTGATTACACTAACTGGAAAAGATGTTGGATCAACTTTTCTTCTAAGGAGAGAGGAATACCTTTTTGTGAAGCAGTACTGTCAAACGTTACACTGCTGTATTTTGCAAGAACATTCTTTGTGTTCCTTGTTCCGAGTGGTGTGTTAACCCTGGCCAGCAGCCAACCACCCATACAGCCACTCTCTCATTCCACTCCCTTTGTACCGATATGGGACAAAGAGAGAAAATAGGAGGAACAAGAGTGAGAAACTAATTTGAAATAGGAAATGTATTTTAGGAATGTGGAGTAGAGGCAGAGGTCCAGTTTGGGTGCCACTTGAGCTGAAGTTTCCTGAGATACATCCCAACTCAAAATCACATGATTCTTTAACACAGGAAGTTTCATCTAAATATAAGAAAGAACTTCTTTACTGTGAGGGTGTATTAGATTTGCCTGGCTGGATTTTGGTGGCACGTGGGGGCTGTAGGGGTGGCTTCTGCAAGAAGCAGCTAGAAGCTTCCCCAGGTCTGACAGAGCCAATGCCAGCTGGCTCCAAAGATGGACCTACTGCTGGCCAAGGCTGAGCCTGTCTGTGATGATAGGAGAGGAATGCCTCTGTGAAAATATATTTAAGAAATGAGGACAAAGGACTGCACCACACAACAACTAGCAGAGGGACAGAGCAGTGAGAATATGTGAAGAAACCAAGGTCAGTGAAGAAGGAGGGGGAGGATGTGCTCCACATGCTGGAGCAGAGGTTGCCCTAGGTTGTGGTGAAGACCACTGTGAAGCAGGCTGTATCCCTGTGTAGGTGTCCACCTGCAGCCCGTGGATGACCCCACTCTGGAGTGGGTGGATGCCTGAAGGGGGCTGTGACCATGTGGGAACCCTGAGCTGGAGCAGGTTGCTGTCAGAACCTGTAGCCCCTGGAGAGAGAGAGCAGGAGCAGGCTGGGTGGTTGGACTTTTGTGATGCTGCGTGGGACTCACTCTAGATCAGTTTCCCCTGAAGGACTGCACCCCATGGAGAGACTCACATTGGGGCAGTTTGTCAAGAACTGTCTCTCGTGAGACGGCTCACATTTGAGAAAGGTGTGTGAAGATCATCTCCCGTGAGAGGGACCACACAGTGGCCCAAGGGAAGAGTGAGGAGACATCCCCTGGAGGAAGAAGGAGCAGTGGAAATGACATCAGATGAACTGATTGCAGCCCCCATTCCCTGTCTCTCTGTGCCACTTTGGGGGAGGATGTGGATAAACTGGGATTGATGTTAAGCCCAGGATGAAGGGAGGGATGGGGGAAAGGTGTTATTATTATTTTTTAAGATCTGTTTTTGTTTCTCACTACTCTTCTCTGATTTTTCTTTAATAAATTTAACTAATTTCCCCCAAATCAAGTCTGTTTTGCCTGAGACAGTAGATGTGGGTTATCTCCTGGTCCTTGGCTCAAACCTTGGGCCCTTCATTATATTTTCTCCCCCTGTGTAGCAGAGAAGGGGATGGTGATAGAGCGGCTGTGTGGGCACCTGGCCACTGGCGAGGGTCAAACCATGACGAAGGGTGACAGAACACAGGAACGGGCTTCCCAGGAAGGTCATGCAGTCTCCGACTTTCAAATCTGCCTGGATGTAATCCTGTGTGAAGTGCTCCAGGCAATCCTGCTTTAGTGGCAGGATTGGACTAGATGATCTCTGGAGGTCCCTTCCAACTTTGATAATTCTATAATTCTATGTGATTCAACTATCTTCATGGGCTCCCCACATAGTATAATTGTGTTTGCACACTTAAACCATTGTAAAATCCAGCCTGGTAAGTTCCTTAATACCAATAGTTCTCTTGGAAGGATTTCATTCCTCCAGCAATTAAAAACTGCTCAGTGACTTGGTTTTGCTTGTTGTTTTGGAGGGTTTTTTTGATCCGAGATTGAGCCCTTGGATAGCTCACTTTAAGTTACATCCTCCTGTCTCTCATGATCTTGATTGCTGCTTTTTCTTGCAGTAATACTCTGTAAATTGTATTAAGGAAGTATAATCTCTCTGTTACTACAGTATCACACTTATTTACATAACCAAAACCCAATTCTATTATTTTTTAAGCTACAGCATTACCTTTAGTGTGTATCTGTTTTAATCCCCAGGTTAGTAATTGCATCCCATGATGGAGTCCAAGATCCTGTATGTGCAGCATACATTCCTAAGAGTTTAAATTTATATCTATATTTAGCTGCGTATTTCTTTGTCTGAAATACCTAGATCATGATGCATCAGTCTCCCAGTCTTTCTGTTATTTGCAAACGTTATTGGTAATAGTTTTTTGTTTTTGTTTTTGTTTTTTTTTCAGGTCACTGATTAATGTTAACTAGTAAAATCTAAGAACAGATCCTTATGGGACACAATAAAGAGACACCTATTCCATGGGTGTTCCTTCATTGCAATTTTATGTTGAAACTTACCAGCCAGATTTTAATCTGTTCTATGTATGCAGTATGGATTCTTATCATTCTAGGTTCATAGCCAAAATGTCGTGCAAACTGAAGGTGGATGTTCTGTGGAAATCTAACTATTGCATTGACATTATTACTTTTAATAACCAAGCTTGTAAATCCATTGATAAAAGATAACTGAATTTACAACAATCTAGTTTCCACATGCACATAAATATTGGCACCTGTTATAGTGCCCCACTCCCTTGATACTTTTCCTACTCAGATTCCATGTCAGCTCCTGAGTTATTTTGTCCGAAATGGATGTCAGGCTGACATATCTCTAATTTTTCAGGTTAAGTCATCCTTCTAAAATAGTGCTCAACACTGTCTCTGTTGCAGTCCTCTAGCACTTCACAACTTCCAACAGCTATTGAAAATAATTTCTAGTAGTTCAGAGAGCTCGTCAGAAGTGTCTGTTATTTGAACGTGTTTATTTTAAAATGTCTGTGTTTTGAAACTGCCACTTGATTTTTTTCTGAATTGGAAAGGGAAATTGCCATTCATCAACACCATCATCATCTTCTGGTATGTATACACTACCTGTCTCTTTCCCAAAGTACAGAACATAAAAACTCATTAAGTGCTTCTTCCTTTTCTGCAAAATCCCTTCTAATACTGACTCATTGTCATTATCAGTATCCTTCCTCTCCTCTCCTCTCCTCTCCTCTCCTCTCCTCTCCTCTCCTCTCCTCTCCTTTCCCAGCTTCTAATGTTTCTTTGTTACCTTCTGGACTTCCGTACTACCAACTTGAGTATTGTAGTGTTATGCCTGATATTGACTCTATTAGAAAATAAAGAGAAATGTTCATTTGTGATTAAATAAAAAAATTTTCATGGCATCCCATAGGTAATAGCTCAGCTCCCTCTTATTTTGTACATGAGCATACAGAAGTTCTTTGGATGTGTCTCAATGACGTATTATTTTGTGTTCATTAATCTCTCATTAATCTGCTAACACAGATATCCACTCAAAACAAAACATTGTTTAGGAGGGGGAAAGAGCCAACTAATCCACTCAGATTAAGTCATCGAGATGAAAATAGCTTGCAGAGATCTCAAGAAATGTTAAGAAAACCAGAAAGCTTTTTGCCTTTGACTTTCTTTAGTTTTATTAGGTTGGAGCACAGGCATCATGTCAGAAGAGGAGCAGTGCTTGTGAGAGACCATTTATCAAGTACTAACAAGAAGATGAAGGAAAATTGAAATGCCATTACAATCTTATTCTTCATTAAAAGCGAGGTACTAAATTTTCCACTAATTTGTTTTGACAGATGATATTCTGACAGAGTCAATATCTTTAACGAAATGTGACTAAAGTGGATGTAATTTGGGAAGCGATGTTTCTAATTTTTTTTTTCTCGCACTATGATGTCAGTGTAATAGATAATTCAGATTTGATTTTTTTTCTTAAATCTATTTAACTTTGACCATCAATACTTTTTGTTTTAGACAGATATCTACCTACAAAAATAGGAGAACCATTAGCTTCTTAGAGTGTAAGAAGCTATTGAAGTAATTAATCTGATTAACATTGCCAAGGAAAACTGTAGTATATAACCTCTTTTCTCAGGCAACGTGTGAGGTGACATTTTAAAGCATGACTTTGTTAACAGCTTTTTCTGCCTCAAGTTGGATTTATTTTATTGCAAATGAAAACACTATTTTATTATAACTGTTGATGAGATTTAACAGAGTGCTATGGGGGGAATTCTTACAAGTTACTTTCTTATAAAACTTAAGCTACAGCTGTCTTTGGGTTGAAAGCAAGGCTGACAGTCTTGTTCCAGCAAGATATTGCAGAGGTATTTTAGTAATGTGTTTCAGATATGGTTATTTGTCATGATGGTTTTTTGCTGATTATTGAGATAGATTCTGATGTGAGGCTGAGAAGTGTCAAGTTAAACTCTTCGCAGCAGGATTTAAGTCTGGCTGCAGATCACTGTTCAGTAAATTATTTCAGACAGTCCCTGTATATTAATTCAGTAAATAAACAGTTTGCTTGGGTTTCTTTTTTTTTTTTTAATTGTTGCAGTAAGGTGTCAGACAATTTCTTATAAATACTATCTTTAAATAAGAATTTCATTTTACTTCTAGCAGAGTCTAGCCATTTAGATTTTTTATCAGATCCTGTTTTGTTTGCTTTCTAATATCTTAATTTGGTTTTTTAGCATATCTTATTGGTTTGCTACACCCTCTTTGTAAGCTAAGACACATGCAATAAGACAGTTTGGAAATATTGCCATTCTGTATTTTAAGAAATCTCAGAGGCATTGTACAAACCTGGAACCCTCAATTTTTTTTTCGGCAATCATTTGCTTGAGCCTCTGATTTTTAAAAAACAAAATCAATAGAACTTCAGTCCAGGTAATTTCAGACTTTTTAAAAGAGGCACCATTTAGAACTTTGATTTTTAAGTTAATAAGAACTTGCAATTTCTCAAAAAAGACCACTGAATTAAGATTACAGCAGTCAGACTACTTAGCTAAAAATGGAAATCCTTATGCAAAAATACTATACTGGTAGTCATCAGCTGAAATAAAGCCTCCTCAGAGGTCAGAAAAAAGAATGCAATGATATAACTTTTGCTTCAGCTGACCTCTAGCAGACTTCAAAACCTTCTTGAAGGGCCATTAGACTTCTTTGATTCCTTGATAATCTAGACTTGACTATTTTACTCACTAATAAGATGTACTTGATGGTCCTCCTGAGTTCATTTTTCATACTGCTCTTAGATATTCCCATTCCATGCACTGAATTTTTTTTAAAACCAACCCTTCTCAGAAGAAATAATCAGTTTAACTCCTAGGCTACCAAGAGCCTATGAACATGCCCTGTCAACTATGCATGGCCCCTCTGTGCTGTTGCAACTACCCTGGCAAAACAGTCTCCTTGCCTCGATATGGACAGCAACCACCCAAAGGAAAGTTAGAATCTAAAGTTAGAATCTAAAAGTTAGAATATAAGAGTTGATATTTATTAAAATCTCCAAAGATGCACAACTTTCATCCCTTAGCCTTTTTTTTTGCATCAAGTTGCAACAGCATTTTTAAAAATGTCAAAAATATAAGTTCTAAGTGCCTGTTCTTGCACTTGGGTATGCACGTAACTTCTAATTCAGTCAGTGAAATCCGTATTTTCAAAGTAGAGTGGATTTTGGCCCTCACTATGTCTTTTAATGTGCTTTCCAAAAGCGTATAAACAGCAAAGTTATCAAAGCTGCAAACTGAGGTCTGCCTAAAGCATCTCCTTCTCATAGTATGTTAATATGCATAACCATATGCTTTCCTGATTATATTGAACCTGGACAGATGTATACGATAAGAGTGTAGTTCCTTTGAAAATACTATAGCAGTGTGGGATATATTTTCAAGAGTAAAACTAATCGAAGACACAAAATCTCATAGACATGAAATACAATCCATAACTGTTATTGTGATGGAGGAAGGATCATAGAAAAGTCTAACAAATGTCCAAAACATGTATATGTTCATACACATTCTGTCATGATTTTAAGGCTTTTTGTTGCCAAAGATTTTGCAGGAATGAGCTTGCTCACAGTTGTTCCAGTAATTCTTGTCATCGGGCTGACATTTTAAGAGCAGCCTTCCCTCTCGGATGCATCGAAACCACAACCAACCCGCCTTGTGTGGGGCTGCAGTGACAGTAGAAAGGAGGCCACCACATCGACAGAAAAGAGTCTGGACCAGACAGTCCTTGGCAGGCACCTTTTGCTCTCTGTTGGTAAGGCAGTGACAGCTTGGAATAAGTTGTTTTGCATTGCTCACAGAAGTTCACAGAATCACACAGAATCACAGAATG
>NW_009695969.1:0-20882 GCF_000703405.1 Apaloderma vittatum
AGTGCAGGACCTGGCCCTTGGCCTTCTTGAAGCTCACACCGTTAACATTGGTCTGGTTTCACCTGCAGAATTCAACTGATTCAGTTGTTGTCACACCGAGGGCAGCAGCTCTAACTCTTAGTTCCCTCCTACGTCGCACACATCCAGCGAGAAGTCCGACCTGCTTTACAGGAAACCCAACGAGCGGCAGCAAACGCACCCAGTGAGCCAATAAGTTATTTCCACCCAGGTACCGGCAAAGGAGAGGAGCTTTGTGTGCGCAAGTCGACCACCTGCAGAAGCGGGCACACGCTGGGGCTTTATCTGGACTTTATCTGCCGAAATACGAGCGCAATTAGCTGCGAAAATAGTTTCTAAAAAGAGCCTGTTCCTTACTACCATGATTCTCATTAACATAAAATTAGCACGTTGTTGGCCGTAGCTCATGAAGCTGTAATTGTTTCCAAAGTGAAGAGCTTTTTAGCTCTAACATTTACTAAGACTCTACAAGAAGCTCTGGTAACTGAAGAGCTGATCGTTAAATGCTGCCTAATCTGTTTCTGTAAATGGGCCTGTGGAAAAAAAAAAAAAAAAGAAAAGAAAAATTTTCAGAGGTACGGCTGGCTACCTGCCAATAGTAGTGTCTCAATGAGATGTTTAGCAGGAATTCAAAGGGAAATCATTTACCCCACTAAACATTTCAGAACTATATTTAAAAGCAGAGATAACTGTCTTCCCAAAAGAGTAAAAATCAATGTAGATCAGCAGTTTAACCATCTTTTATTACAGTTATTAAAAGCTCCTGATAGAGGTGCAATATATTAGTTTCATTATGAATTTAATCTCCTTGATAAAAAGGAGAGCCCTCAGGAAAATTAGCTCCTTATTTACAGCTGAAGGAGATACGACGGTATTTAAAGTTTTACAACAATGTCAAACATATTGCAAAGAGAAAGGACACTCGTATAACCCACTGTGTTACTTGACCATTATTTTTCTCTCGTGTTCAACACACGAAGGCTGTAGCTCTCTGCATAACTCACATTTGGATCATAGATGCACCAGGCATTCCACTAAAATTAATCTCTTTCTGGGAAACGTCTATTTTGCAATTCCTTCAGAAAATAAAATAAAATAAAAATCAGCTCGGCACATGCCTCTATGAAAAGGAATTTTCACCAGACTAAAAAACATTCAGTGATTGCGTTTTATTTAAAGAACACAAGAACGGCTCTGCTGAGCACAACTAAAAATCCCTTCAGTGTGATACCTGCCTCCAGTACTGACCGTTAAATGGTCCTGCTTTTACCCTCATCGTTTTATTTATACAAGGCTCAAGATGGATGGAGTGAAGCCATGGGACCTTCTCATGGATATCCTCAAGGAAACAGAACTTCTCAGCAGCTGAAGGTCTTTCTGATGTTTCTGGGCAGCATCCACCAGCTCCCATGTGCCTTCAGAGCTGGAGGCTTCTGCCAGCAACTTGTAACAACGCTTCCCTCGACACTTCCCACACTTGAATTTTCTAATCTTCTGGCTCTTCTCCCCGTTTCCTTTCCTTTATTTCGCTCCCCAGATTTATTTCATCTGCAAAAGGTCTTTAAAGTTGTCTGAGATGGGCTTACAGCCATCCCTCCCAGAGGGCCAAGAGGAACGGCGACAGTAAATCACACTTGGGCAAAGGTCGTAAAAATAAAATAAATGCAAACATAGCAGTATCTTCCAAATTAATAAATATGTTACTAGCTTAGTAATACTTAATTCTGAGCAGATAAAGTTTGATTATACTATCGCTGCTCAGTGGCTCTGCAGAAACAGAATGAGGAATAAGTATTGGCATCCTGGGAATTCTTTAGCCTTCTAAAGTTTTTGCTTAAACCCCAAGTTCTGCTTGGTTGCCCTGTTGGCAAGCATGATTCATGAATCCTCCCAACCATTCACCCCTAGAGTCACTTCATCCCTCTCGCGCTACAACAGCGAAGCTGAGTGTTTATCGCGTTCCGCGGAATGAGGTGTCCGCTCTGGTAACAATTCCATTATTCCCGCTGAGTCCTTGATTTATTCTAGCTATTATTCTAATTATTTTCTCCGACCACCTGCTACGTGAGGCACTGCAAATCGGTCTTGTCTGTTATGCTTCCACTTGCCAACGCTAAGTAGCGGCGTTTGTGTGTGTGTGTACACGGACACTACTTGGCACCACTGGCATAACCACGTGGGCAGTGGGAAGAAGCAGAGCGTGTCCCTCCCTGCAGCGTCCTCCTGTATGTGGACTGGGGTGGAAAGACCTCAGGTAGAAAGGAAATCCTCCGAGGCTATAAAAAGAATCAATAATAAGGAAGAGACACAACAGGGGGGAAGGAGGGGAGAAGCACGACAGAACTGGGACCGGCACATCCGCGCTCTTCAGAAAAAACCCCACGTAGCTGTAATAATCTTCACAATGAAGGCAGCGAAAAGTCAAGTCACCTGCCACTAACTGTAAAAAACCGAATATATACATATAATGAAAGATCTAATATACTCACTACTATAGATAAACTAAAAGTTTTGAACAACTATTAATAAACTGTCCAGGAAAACAGCTGCTATAGAGACACACAGCTTTGAAAACCTCGGTACGTTTGCAAAAGAGTGCCTGACGGGCGTCCTCGCTGCCGGATGGAAGGGAACACTTGGAAATCAATAGGTCGTAAGGGACAGAAGCAACGTTACTCCTGAAACTGTAATTACCTGTTCGATGTGAAGAAGCACCCAGTGCTTTCAGTACGCGGTCAGCACAATCAGCAAGCTATTACCTTCCCAGGAGAAGCCCCTGCATTTAATATATCAACCGGTAACAAAGGCAAGGTGCTGAGACCTCCTTCTCAAGCCAGCTCAGTTCCTTTTTTGCCCTACCTTGCCCTGGTCCCAAAACCACGTGGCTAGAAAGGAGGTTAATAACACAACAAATGAAACTGTTTTCTCCAAACTTATTTAGAACGACCACCAAATCAACGGTCAATAAGGATTCCTGATAAGCTGCAGGCGTCGTTGTCCCAAAAAGTCAAAGGTATCTTTTAAGATTATGCATTTTGGGAGAACACAGCATGAGAGAGCACTGCTGCTGCTCTCGAACACCTCGGGACTGCTGCAAGAACACAACAGACGCTCTCCACTTGGTTCCTCTCTCTGCTCCCACATTCCTTTTACGTAGTAAAAGTGTCTAAATATTTACTAGCACGGACTAACGTTTATACAGCACAACACATAACTAAGCTGGTTTAATAATTCAAAAACACCACATAAAGTTTTAAGGTAGGAGAGAGAGAACATACGATCCACCTGAACTCCTGGCAAAGAAAGAACTGCTGTCTGCTGAGTACTTATGTTCGCCGGCGCAGGGCTCCAGAAAAATAGAGGGTTGTTGTCACCCTCTATTTTCTCCTATTTGGGATAGAGAATCCTTTAAAAATAAGAGATAAAACATTTAAGATAGGATGAGAAGGGTAAAAGGAGGAGGATAGCTGTCTCAGTTACCGTTTCATCTCGAAACACATCTCTTTGATGCACAACCTCTCCACTCTCACTCCCCGCAGCTGTTTTCGGAAACGTGTGTCGATCGCTAAGCCAGGCATCAACTCCGCAGCCGCCTCTTTCCCACGAGGTCTTTTCTCGCATGCTGTTGGGTCTCAGATCACGGCGGGGACACTGCGCACCTCTCTAACACAGGCATTTTCCATTCCTTCTCTCCTTTCCCACACTTTCTTCTCTTGGAAGCAACAGAGGTATAATTCTTCCCCGTGCTGAGGTGACCTATCGCCTCTTCCCCCCCAGCTCCCATTTGTCTTCCTCCCTCTGCAGCATTCACATCACTTCTCAAGGGCTTCATCCTCCACACCGATTACTCATCCTCCAACTCCTCGGCTCTGCGTTCACCGGCATCAAATCTCAATTCGATCTGCAAGTGCCACTTCAAATTTCTGACCTCATTAACCCGGCTGTCACCTGAGTCAGTCTTCACCTCATCGCCCTCTCTGTATTCTTGAATCTCCCTTTTGAAGCTATCACCTGGTTTAGCTTTTTCCTCTGCTTAGCATTGCTCTTTCGTGGCCCTCCCAACAGTCTTTTTACCTACTTCTAGCCCATCGGTAAAAAAATCCTGATTTTATCTTAACTCCTCCTTTTCTAAATTGAAAAATTGCTTAATCCTCTTTGGGCCTCCTTCTCACCTGCTCTCACTTTCCCCATCCTTCCCCATCACAACATGCAAATCCCTTCCTACTTTGTCCCAGATCTGGACTACCACCAGCACTGGTTTCTCCAGCTCCTAAAGCCAAGAGACTTCTCTGGCAAATCCAGTCTGAAACAGTTGCCCTTCTCTGTTCTGTTTCCACCTTCTCTTGCTTTTCTATGCTCACCTCTTTCCCCGGCTTTCTTTCAATCCCCACCCTCACAACTCCAGCCTTTTCGCCACATTCTTGTCTCCTCTTTTTGGAAACATCACTTTCTGCCTCTTGTATTTCTGCAAAAACTGTCATTAATACGCGGATAACACACAGCACGGCATTACCCTTCCTCTGACGAGCTGGCCTGCAGACCGGAGGCATCACTTGAAGTCACACCTTTTAAACAGACTCCCCAGACTTCCAGCAATGAAACGGGAGCAACTCCAGATCTGACAGCAGAAAAGGATCACAGAACCACAGAACGCTAGGGGTTGGAAGGGATCTCTGGAGATCATCAAGTCCAACCCCTAAAAGCTGTTTATCACAAACAAGCAGCAAAGACTAATAAGCACTAAATACCTTCTATAGAAGCTCATAATTCTGCCTTAAATAATTCCTCCCTCTTCAGTTTTATGCCTTGCAACCACCCCAGATTACTGTCTCCATCAAGTCCGACCCCTAAAAGCCCTAGCTGTTTATCACAAACAAGCAGCAAAGACTAATAAGCACTAAATACCTTCTATAGAAGCTCATAATTCTGCCTTAAATAATTCCTCCCTCTTCAGTTTTATGCCTTGCAACCACCCCAGATTACTGTCTCCTCTTTGTTGGGTCTTTAAATCTTTTTGTGAGGATCGCCACAAATTCTCGCCAGCCGAATACCACTTCACCACTGACAGGCCCCTAAAGAACGCTGAGCTACCGCTCCAACTTCACGCGACACCGAGCGAGGGACTCGGGTTTTGCTGTAGCCCGCGTCACAAGTAAATCTACGGAAGCACAGCTCGTGCAATGTCCATCCCTCCGCCTCCTTCAGCATTACCATAAAATAATCCCGGAGGAACAGTCTGGGGCAGGGATTTGGAGTTAACTTCCAGCTTGCTCGCCGACTTCGCGTCGAGTTTTGCGCACGTCGCTCTACTCCAGGCTCTCCCTTCGGTCATGGGAACTTAGTATTCGCTGAGTACTACAAGGTTGTGTTTATGAAGAGCTCAAGGAATTCCATGCAAAACCCTTTAGAAAAAGGACCTACCGCAGGTTCCAGATCTTCTTTTGTGTACTGTACAGCTGCACTTTCAATTGTTTCTTCCTAGACTTGCCTGTTTGTGGTGTACCAAGATAAACCGCTGCTTTCTGCCTGTACTTCTAATCAATATATCTCGCTGCATTGATGGCTTTTTACTGCCAGAAAGCACCTAGTCTGATCCTGCACAAAAATATACCCAGGATTCCTGCGTCACGGCTGCAATTTACGCACTATTTAAAAAAGATGACCAGTTTTGACTTTAAAAAAATTAAAAAAAGAAATAATGGAAAAGAAATAATCTACCACGCTACCAGATAAAGTAGTTAATTTCCTACAGTGTTTACCATTTGCTCCTTATTCCTCATTTCAATTTCTCTAGAAATAATTTTATACTTCCTTCCACATCACTGATAAAGATATTGAATAGCACTGAGCCAAGAGCAGAGATGCTATATAATACACCTATACACTCCACTTTGCAATTAATTACCTTCAGGATGGTATGCTTTTACCTTTGAATCATGTACTATTCTAAAACCAAGGAAAGAAAACCACCTTGGAAAAAAATAAGAGCCCTAGTTAATATGGGAAGAGCTATATCCCACAGAGACCCGAGTGACTCAGTCTTTCATGAGGCAAGGATATAATTTTCTGGATGAAGTAGTTCAACAAATCTTTCTTACCCTCCACATTCAAAAAACAAATTTGAAATTATTTGTCCTGAAGAAACAATTCCGGCCTGGATCATAATAGCTGAGCTAAGAAAGAGAAGCAGCATTAGACAAAAAAGCTGGAATGCACTAGAAAGCCCCAGTTATTTTAAGCTCTACTCACAACAAACTGGTCCATGTCCCGCTCGAGCCCCATGTTTGGTAGATCCGGCATCATGTGCGCCACGACCTTGAACCCGGCGTCCTTGGCGAGGTGAAAGGACTCGCACACGGCCTTCACGGTATGACCTCTGGGAAGAGAGAGAAGAGATTCGGGATCACATCGAAAATGTCCTATTTCGACACGTTTCGTTTGAGGTTATTCGCTAGGAAGGATGCTCGCACTCTTCATTCGGCAGGAAGGGAGAAGGGTTGAGTTTGGAAAACGACATGAGAGGCTAAACGTAGTCCAGTCTGCTACGCCTACAGCAGGTGAACCACACTGAGGCTACAGCTTTTACTTTGGAAAGCTGCTGAAACTCAATTTGTAAAGCAACGGCAGAAGATGACGCCAGAGCACAAGCTAGGACATGCTGCCCTGAAGACTCTGCATCATCAAAATGCAGCATAACCAGAAACAAAAGCTACTGAAAAGGGAAACGAGAAGGATGGGGCTAAGGAAAATCAGCTACCTCGAAAATCATCCTGCTAAACTTTCCAGTGGTCCTTTTAGAGAAACACAAACCTGAGGGGTGCCAAACATCCGAAACATAGACGGGATTAGGACTCTTGAAGGATTTCGTCTCCACAGACATCAAACCGAACTAACTGCGGCTCGCTCTGCAGGAGCTCGCAGAGACTGGGAGCCCAAACCAGGGCAGGAACAAAGCTTGAATCTCACACAGCTCGTTAGCCTCAAGTAAACTCCTCTTTCCTTCCACCTCCAGGGCTTGGGAGCCTTCTCCTTCCACAGCAGCAATCACTACAAACAGCTACCAGGACTGCCCATCACACAGGACCAGTGCTCCCATCAAGACCTTGCTCTTGCTCTTCCCCAGCTGGGACGGCTTTTCCACTCCTGGTTGACATTTCTGGATCTCTCTATCCAGAATCTATCTCTATGGAGAGGGGTTTTTACAAGAGTGTCCAGCGACAGGACAAGGGGAAATGGGTTTAAATTGAAGGAGAACAGGTTTAGATTGGATCTGAGGGAGAAATTCTTGCGTGCGAGGGTGGCCAGACTCTGGACTAGATTGCCCAGAGGGGCTGTGGCTGCCCCCTCCCTGGAGATGTCCAAGGCCAGGTTGGATGAACCTGGAGCAACCTGGGCTGGTTAAGGGCGTCCCTGCCCATGGCAGTGGGTGGGTTGGATGATGTCTAAGCTCCCTTCCAACCTAAGACATTCTAGGATTTTATCCCCTCAGCTGCCTTGTTACCTCTCCAATCCTTCCATCGCACTTTCACACCAGCCCACCCCATCCTTTGGGGATCTTTGCCAACAGATTAGCTCAGCAGGTGTCTCTCTTCAGTAGTTGGAGAATTGTTTGGGTTGGAAAAGACCTTTAAGGTCACCGAGTTCATCTGTGATGTCTTTGGGATGAAAAACCAATTCAATCCGGACAGCTTTAGCTGCCTTCTGCTGAGACCTAACGTTAACCAAACCAAACAGCTACTTCCCTCGTTTTAAGGACCTCTTTCTTCTGCTCTACTGGAATATTTTGCCTCTGTTAAATCCCTACATGTAGTTTTACGACTACAGTTTTATTTATGACTTTTTTCAGAAGTACTACAGTGTTTTTCTGAGACTGTTCAAGGACAGTATTACTCAAGACCTCGAGTAGCCTGAGGGGAGTAAATGGAGACTTGCTTCATAAATAAAAATTATTTTCTTATTAAAAGTGGAATTTGAGCTGCATCAATAACTTGATTATTTGATGCCTAGATCTGTTCTTGAATATTTTTCTGCCTCACAGCCACCAAAAGCACTCAAAAACCTCGCTAATGACTTATGGAACATAATAGAAAGTAATTTCCAAACAGTTAGCCTAATTGGTTGTAATCTGACATTTTGCCACGAGCGAAATATTAAAAGTTTAAAGCCAAAACACATCCCCCACAAAGCAGAAGAACAGAAGCAAAATGAGGTCATTTCAGAAAGAAAGAGAAACTCGAATCACCTCTCTCTGAAAGTATATTCCAATTCATCGTTCTGAAAAGTTGGAGGGAGAGATTTGAGCAAACAGTCCGCGCTTTCCCTGCTCTGAGACAGCCTCTGCAGCGAAGCCTTTTAGGAATTCTGCAAGCAAAGTGCCTTTAAATTATAATTCTATACTGAATTACTTCTGAGTGAAATCAAGTCAGTAATATACTACTTCGCTCTTCTTCTGATTCATCAGCGAGGAAGCAACGGTTCATTAGCAAACGTGCGAGCCGAACGTGACGTACAGCTCCACGGGATTTATGGGGCCAGTACTGACGTGACAGACAAAACTGGAGGAAAACCGAAGAAGACCGAAGAGAAGCGGAGGTTTGAAAGTTCCACCTCAGGACAGGACACCCTTAAAAAGATCCGAGGCGACAAAATGGTTTTTAAAAGCTGGAGAGAAATCAACTGCTAAATTTACAACCTGTCAGAATTAAATGAATATATCCAGCCGAAGAGTGAGATTCAGCTACGTTCCTCAGCATGGGTCTCTTCCTTTGGAAAGCTCTGACATCTAGAGGAGGAACCTCCCACCCATAAATATCAGCTCTTAACTCTCCGACTACTCAATAAATGGCTTTTCCTGACCATTTCACAGCAGTGACATCCCGCGTTTCCACGCGTCACCGATATTACAGCTACACCTGCAGGAAAAAACTCATTTTGAATTCTTTCTTTAAGTCTCTAAAAGAAAGTGTCCAATGTTTTCAGTTTTGCACTACTGCTTTTAAAGTAAGTATTAACAAAAACGCGCTTTGCTTATTGAACCATCATCTCTCCGTCATTACGTACGATTTGGGTTATTAAACATCTTTAGCAGGTGACTGGAATACACAATAAGAATGGCAAGTTGAACGGGCATCCGAAGTGGAAAAAACATGAGAAAACCCACTTACTTCAAAATCTCAACAGAAGTATCAGACTTGCATTAAAAGAAAAAAAAAAAAAAAGAAGGGAGATAGGCTTACCTGCCTGCAAGGGGTGGGATGAACAATATGTTGAGCACTCTCCTATGTAGCAGAACTGTTCTTTTGGCTATCAGTCCAAGGTGACAAGGAATAAATCACAGGCCTCTCACAAATATGTTTTGCAGTCCCTAGAGCTGCTGGATGCCCAGAATGACCGTGGTTAATCTATCAATGGCCATTGTTTCTAGCTACGTACTTGCCAGTGACATCTCTCCAGTACTCAGGAGAAAAAGGTATTCGGTGCACAGAGGTGCTGTTTGCTGGTAAACTATCTCCCAACAGATTATACTGCGTTGTATCTACTCAACTCTATAGATTATGAATTATGTAGGACAAGAAATATGAGCTCTCTCTGGGCACACGTTCTGCTTCACAAAACGGCATTTATTTATGAAGTAATAAAAGAAAAAAAAAAGAGATGTGTACAGTACAAGAAAAGAATACGAGCTTAAAATAAAACATCACAGATAACTCTGTTTTCTCAAGCCGCGGTCTACAGAACATCACAAGGAAATCCATGAAGTCGCTGCAGTTTATTAGTTTTTCTTAACGTACGGCCACACGAGCAAGGAAATGAGTTAAATGTTTCACTGTTCAGTGTTGAACGGGTGTTCAAGAAAACAGCTCAAGACATGCTGCTCCAGAGGATTCCTGAAAGCACGAGTGAGCACGGCACCCTCCTTCTCACCTGTTGGTGTCCCTGGCCACGTCCTCGTACACGCTCTGCACTCCGATCTCCAGCCTCGTGCAGCCGTAGGATAACATGTCACTTAAATGCCGCTTCAGGCAGTAATCTGGCCTGGTCTCTATCGTTATCCCCACGCATTTGGTCAGGCTTCGTTCTGAATATCTGCAAAAAAACCAAACAAAAAACAAACTCATCCTCTATTAAAACGGTGAAGGCGTCACAGGTAGCTCCAGAAGACTTTCCGACGACTTCCAGGTGAGACTTTTTACGTCACTACGATAATTAAAATCCAAATTAAACCCCTCAAATATCCCAGCAGCCAGGGTGCTCTCAATCTCACAGTGAAACAATACATGAATACACATCCTAATAAACACCCGAGTTTGCTTTGTATGAGAACGCTGTGGCAGCCTTGCAGGGCCTTTTTAAACAGTACTTGTGAGGAAAATGCTCCCAGAGCCTTCGGGACTCATTGTCTGGAAAGGAAGCCTGAGCAAAAGGGAAAGTGAGAGTAGGCAATGAGAAGCGTGTTCGGTTTTGGGGACAAGTCAAAGGCAGCCTGAGCACTCGTCCCCATTCAGATGCTGACGACAGTACAGGACCTCACGTCAGGGAGAGTTTGGCTTTTCTTCTCGTTGTAGAGAAACTGAAGGGACGGGGACAAGGAAACTTCTCACAAGAAAATGTACGAGG
Source organism: Apaloderma vittatum (assembly GCF_000703405.1). Classification (NCBI taxonomy): domain Eukaryota; kingdom Metazoa; phylum Chordata; class Aves; order Trogoniformes; family Trogonidae; genus Apaloderma; species Apaloderma vittatum. The sequence continues at coordinate 10,636 of NW_009695969.1, forward strand.
CTGCCCATGAGAATTCCACAAACCACTTCCCTCCGTGAGCGAGCAGCACGCTCACAACTTCATCAAAGCCTAACGCTGAAACGAAATTCATTGTTACCTTCTTTCCCCGCTCCTCTCCCATTTATCACCGGATGTCTACCACAGACTAATTATCCCAGCTAGCAGAAAAATCCACTACTGATGACAAATGGGAAGGTACTGACCTCCGAGAGAGTAAAACAAAAGAAAAAGGGAATCCAAAGCAGCCTTGAACCAAAGTTCACAAAAGGAAACCATCCATCAACATACTCTCCAACACCACCAGCGATGATTCCATGCAGGAATCATTTCACGGGACCATTTTTCCTGCAGAATATTGTGGTTGTATAACAGGGGACTGCAGCACAGGAGAAAAGATTTACAGCAGGAAGAAGGAAACTTCTTCTTTTGAAGCCATTTCAAACCGTGGACGTAATGTGGATAATTCCCAAACTGGGACATGGGCAGGATTAACAGCCACTGCTTGAGTATCAGTCTCTTTACTGGTCCCAGATGATGAAGATCTCATTATTAATATGAAATGTTGCTGAAAAGAGGACACCTTGAGAGAGAGCGAGATGTTATGCTGATACCTGGAAGAATATTGCATGCCGAAATCGCAAAGATGACTAACTCCAGCTCTTTATTAGGCGGTTGTACGAAGATTCATCATCTGATTTCTGGCTCTGGATAGGTGGAAACTTCTGGCTCTGGATAGGTGGAAAGTTCTGAATCGAAATAAAGCTCCAGGGCCTACCTCAGAGCCCAATGAAGGTCAAAAAAACTACAGAACAAAATCTCCAAACCCCTCAAGTGCTGCCCAAAAACCAGCAAAATACCCCAAGTGAGCTCAGACACACAAGCGAAAATATGAACTGACTTCAAACCATCAAAGCCTAAGATACAGGAAGATCAAGATATTTGGGGAATAGACTGTAACGGCTGTTCAAATAAACATCTTGAAAAGAAGAAAAACAAAACCAACCAACAAAAACACACGTTAAAACATTTCAGAGTTTGCGGCTCACTAATCTGACAGGCTAAGAGAACAATTGTTTATCACGTCAGAGAAAATCCTGCCAACATGCGATTCATTAACATCAGACTGAAAAACACCCACTTTGAGAGACGTGCTCTGCAAGAATTAAAGAAATTTTAGCTAAACGAGGGCGGGAAGTCATTAGATAACTCACCCATTATACCTGAGGGAGACATGCTCACATTAAGCACCTCCAATCAGGAAAAAAATACTGAGGGGAAAACAAAAATAATTAGCTGCCCACTCCCCAGACAAATTCATGGCCAATACGTAAAATGTTGAATATAATGAACGCCAGCAGGCCCTACATTGTAACACCTACTAAAGGCACCAAGAGGATTTTGGTAGGTGATGGGTAATTCTCGCCCAACTCTATGCCGAAAAGCCAGAAAAGCAAAATGAAGAGGAACCCAAAACTGATAAAGTAACACTCTGTAAGCGACATTTTCCACCCGATCCACAAGTCCTCCAGCTCTCTCCAGCAGTCCCAAAGGCTCAAGAAAGCACAGTCTTGTCCTCGTTTTCTCTCTCAACGTAAAATAAGATCTTGAATCAAGTGGTCCATGTTTAATAAAGGCTACAGATCCCTTTCGACTCGTTAGAAAACAGAAAGAAGTGTGTGACAGCCAACCGTCCACGCAACAGGATTCTGGCAACTCACGTCCATCGTTTCCTGAATGAATGGAGAAATTTGACTTTTGTTCTGTCTTCTCTCAACTTTTGAACTTCAAACACTCATTTGTATGCTCAGCATTTCCCCTGTTTGCAAAATGAGTAAATCTATTTCATTTGAAACCTAAGACTACGGCCAGGCCCAAATTATAAGATTATAAGACAAGAAGCCCAACGCAGAGGATCAGAAGTGGACGTGAATTAAAAGCTTTACTAGATTTACATAAGCTGTCATTTTATGGAAGGAGTTGTCAAATAGCACTCATAAAAGCTGCGTCGATTATTAATATGCAGCACAAAGCTGCCTTAGACAACTAAGTTCATTTCTTAAAAATAAATGTCAGTGTTCAACATTTAGTTTCAACATTTTCCTACGCACAGCCAGCACCTCCTTTGCCCAACGGCGAGCTACAAGAGAGAGCCTGGAGACCTGAAAACGGCAAGAAATACTATATAAAATGTTATCTTCTAAATACTGAATTTACATCAGAGCCGACGCTAACTTTTCATCATTTTTTTTTTAAAACAAATTGACAAGATCTCTTATTTTAAAGCACAGTCAGCATCTGAGACAGGTATTTACCAGCCAGCAGAGAAAAAGACAAGACAAAGTGATGTATGCTGAAGAATAACACCTTTTTTAGCGGAGAAAGCTTTTTGGATTTTATTTTTAATGAAGCATACCTTTGAAATTTGACTCTGATTTGCACAGCAACTAATAGATGTTTTTTTTAAATTATTATTAATCAGTGATTTATAAAACAGCTTATGGTAGAGATTGCCTATTTCCGCTTCTCCTGTGTCTCCTACTTTCAGTACTCAGGCTTCATCATACCTGCCTGCTGGAAACATGGTGATTTCCCACATTTCCAGCAGGTCACAGAATGTCGAGGAGGTGGATTTTTGTTCTTGTAAATCCACACTGAATCCCCCAGGACACCTTCCTGACCGTGGAAGCATCTTCCAAAGACACGCTCCATGATGTTCTCCGGAACCACGGCGAGGCTCAGCAGCCTGAAGCTCTCCTTCTCACCCTCCTGAAGGCAGCCACGACATTTCCAGCCACTGGAGACCTCTCGGTTGTCACGATCTCTCCACGGCGAGATGGAGCAGTCTCACCCATCCCCTTCCACCCACTTGCACACGCTTGATTTGCTGGTGGTGTCCAATGCAACCCTCTGCCTTGGGTATCCCAAACCTCCTCCCACCTTCTGCACAGTCCTTCTTACTTGTCTGAGCTCCGCCAGGACTTCCCCATGAAGCAGTTAAGCAAAGCTGGTGACTCTCCACGCTGGGTTGCACCGTCTTTGCAGTTCGAGGAGGCTGTCCTGGAAGATCAGCCTAAGGTCACCTGGGCTTATGCACCCTTCAGGGCATCCTCCCACGGGATCCTGTCTTTCCATTCCTTGGAAAGAATCACAGAATGATTTGGGTTGGAAGGGACCTCAAAGATCATCTCATCCAACTCCCTGCTATGGCAGGGACATCTCCCACTAGATCAGGTTGCTCAAGGCTCCATCCAGCCTGGTCTTGAACACTTCCCGGGATGGACCCTCCACAGGTTATCCTGGGCAACCTGTGCCAGTGCCTCAGCACCCTCAGGGTAATGAACTTCTTCCTTACACCTAGTTTAAATCGACACTCTTTATGTCTGTTGTCTTGAATTCTGACTCCTTTATTCAGCTACACGCATCCCTCAGGATCATAATCTCAAGAGTCATTTCAGTCAAGACCACACCCCTCCTTCAAGGAGCTCTTTGCGAGTGGCAGAACCAGGCAAGCACCTCTCCCAGGCACTGCATGGGCCAACTATTTCAAAACACCGTCACAACGCACTCCAGAAATCTCTGGAATGAGCTGTGTTCCACCGGGTCGTCATTCCAGAAGGTATCGGGGCATCAGACTAGATTCATGGGGTCGTGGATTGTTCATTAAGTGCATATATTAGAACCATAGGATGATTAAGGTTGGAAAAGACCTCTAAGATCATCATAGAATCATAGACTGGCCTAGGCTGGAAGGGACCTTAGAGATCATCTCGTCCAACCTCCCTGTCATGGGCAGGGACGCCTCTCAACTAGATCAGGCTACTCAAGGCTCTGTCCAACCTGGCCTTGAACACCTCCAGGGAGGGGGCAGCCACAACGTCTCTGGGCAATTTATTCCAAAGTCTTGCCGCCCTCAGACTGAAGAATTTCTTCCCAAGATCCAATCTAAATCTATTCTCCTTCAACTCAAACCCATCTCCCCTTGTCCTATCAGTGGACACTCTTGTACAAAGTCCTTCCCCAGCCGTCCTGTAGGTTCCCTTCAGGTATTGGAAGTATCAAGTCCATGAACCCAACACCACCATGACCACCAAACCATGTCCCCAAGCCACGTCTACACATTTTTCAAACACCTCCAGGGATGGTGACTCCCCCACTGCGCTGGGCAGCCTGTTCCAATGCCTCATCACTCTTTCAGCAAAGAAATTTTTCCTAATATCAAATCTAAACCTCCCCTGGAACAACTTGAGCCCATTTCCTCTCATCCTATTCTAACGCTTACATCATCTTCCTACCTTTTCTTAGCACTCGCTCCACTTTTTAAGCGTTCTCCTTGTTGCCTTTGATACCAAAAACAGCCACAGAACTTTGCAGACACACCAGTACTATATCCAGATGGAATATGATTTGCCTATTCCTATCCAATTTTCCACTATTTATACAGTCAAGGGTAATTTGGCTGCTGAATCATACAGAAAGCTCATGATAATGTGAATTAACTCCTAAATATTTTCTAGATATTTCGCTGCTTCTCTGAATAGAATCCTGCATCATTCCCCCAAAAACAGCTTTACATTTTTCCCGTAATAAAGTACACGGCTTGCTCATATACAACTTACCACAGAATACGGATTTATCCCTTATTTGCCCATCTCCAGTATTGATAGCTCCTGCCAGCCCTTAGAAATTACTATTTTAACATGAGTATTAAACAGAAGGCCCAGAGGCAAAACCAACTGAATCCTATTAGAAACTGTTCAGGTCAATGACAATAATTTTCTGCTATGTCTGTTTTCAAAAACCAATGTAAAGGGTGACATGTTGTTCTAGTCCCTTTTTTTTAGCGTCAAAATATCTCACTGTACCGAGTCAATTCTCTCGCAGAAGTTTATGCATATTACACTTCATTTCTCAGAAAACAGCCCCACTCCTGTAAACTCACTTACAGGATACAGTGACTTATCATGATGATGGACGGGATGGATTTGCCTTCCCTTAATCTTAAAAAACAACAGACATGTAGCGACACAGGAATGGCACGCTGGCCACGGCACATACGGAGAGGGAACAGTCTCCACCCAACTAGGCTGACAGCACCTAAACATCGGGAGAGAGTGACTTCAAAATATTCAGACACAAGAAGTTAAGACGACCTTGATGATGACCAAGAGAAGCAACACTACTGCTAACTGAAGACCGAGAGAAGCAAAATAGAGAAAAGTCCCAAGAAATTCAATGAACCCAAGCTGGCAACTCTACCCATGGTGGTCTTGTACAAAGAAGTTCACCCCATTTCCAGGTTCCTTCTGGCATTAATATTTACGATGCGCGTTTCTTCCAGAATCTGCGAGTTGAGATGGATTTTATCTTCTGAAGCAGCAACAAACATCTTAAGTGTGTCGGAAGCTGGAAGAGTGTTGGTTTAGACAAGATATAAGGAGGAAGTTCTTTACCCTGAGGGTGGTGAGACCCTGGCACAGGTTGTCCAGGGAGGCTGTGCATGCTCCATCCCTGGGAGGTTTTCAGGCCAGGCTGGATGGGGCTCTGGGCAGCCTGATCTAGTGGGGGATGTCCCTGCCCACGGCATGGGGGTTGGAATGAGATGATCTTTGAGGTCCCTTCCAATCTAAATCACGCTGTGACTCTTCCTTCCATAGAACAGTCTTATTTGGTATCTGTAATAGAGCAGCACTGAGGAACCCCACACGATCAAGAGAATAATCAGAAATCAAGAGAAGTGTACAGCACAAGATGATAGCGGGGGAATTTTAGTAAGAGGCTGACCGCAGAGGTGAAGTAAGCAAAGAAAATAAGAAGCTAAGTCATATAAATGAAGGAAGTGAGATACAGAGAAACCTTAAGTTTGTGCAGACAGAGCTGTTGCAAACTCGGGTCTTTTCAGCGTGATTACAGAACTGTCTGAAATGGAAAGAAGTACAGGAGAGGTGATTAATTTTAATCACCGGAGAATATTTGACTGGATTTTCAGAGAAAGCTGGTACATTAAGCAGACCTTCAAATCAGAGTCTGCCTCATAAATAAGCTCAAGGGTTTTTACATCAAAAAGGCACCTACCTCTCCACCAGACACAGCATCTCAGATATTTTATCACTTAGAGAAAAAACAGACAGCACAGTTCTGTCATAAAACAACTCATTTAATAAAGCCTCTACTTGCTCTCGATTAAACTTGGGTCTATAGACAAAAGTATCATCAACCCCAAGAGCTGAACATCAAAGACTCAATTATTTACAATCCATTCGACAGAAGCTTCCAGACTCCTTGGTTGAGATCGGAGAGGCAGGATGCCAGGCAATGCCGAAAGACTCATCCCAGCAAGCTCAGAAACGATAAACTACAAAAATACAGCAGGTGGGTCGACAGAGTGAATACAGCACGTTAATCACATGCCTTTAAACCATTTACCTGTTTTACGTGTTTCAGAGTAGCAGAGTACATAAAGAGGATGTAACGGAGAAGTAAAAGATTAGAAAAAGGCACAAGGAGCAGCAGAAGCTCAAAGGAGGCGTGAAAGAACCAATCGCCAAGGGCAAGAAGTGTTCAAGTGTCTACCTGGAAAGAAGGGAAACAGCTACAACAATTCATCCAACCCAACATCCCCAGAAACTTGCCTGCAGGACACTCCAGCATTATTTCAAAAGCCAGAGAATCACAGAATCGCCCAGATTGGAAAACACCTTTAAGATCATCAAGTCCAACCGTTAACTCAACACTGACAAGTCTTCGACTAACCCATGGCCCTGAGCACCACATCTCCACGACTTTTAAATCCCTCCAGGGACAGGGACTCCACCACTGCCCTGGACAACCTCTTCTAATGCCTGACAACGCTTTCAGTAAAGAAATTCTTCCTAATATCCAACCCAAACCTCACCTGGTGCAACTTGAAGCCATTTCCTTTTGTCCTATCTCTCGTTCCTTTGACAGACCGACCCCCACCTCGCTACAACCTCCTTTCAGGTAGTTGCGGACAGCGTGAAGGTCTCCCCTTCTTCAAGGTGAACATGAAATAAATGATGAAGATGCTCATATTCCTTCCTCACCGTTGCTGCTAATGGATTATCCGACAGTAGCAATTTCCACACTCACGCCAACATAACACACAAGTACCTTACGTAGTGCCTACCCTCAACTATTACTTAAACGACCTTTCTTTTTTCTTGATCTCTCTCTGCTTTATCGCAATGTTCATCTCTGAAACACAGTTGCAAAGAATTAATTCAGTACCTAAACAAAACAGGTGGCATCTTACTCATCTGACGTATTTTGAAGTCGGTGATTGCCCTGAGCAGGTTCTTCTGAAAGCTCAAATGTGGGTTATTTGGCTTCATACTGCTCCCTTTTTATTACAACATTTCAGTGTTTTCTTTATCACCGCTACCAGGAGCACAAACAGGCTGCTTTGGCTTCTGAGCAGCAGCAGTTTATCCCAAGGTTTGGTTTTCAAACACGGAAAAACTTACGGGTACTTGAAATACAGTCGTTTATGGACTAAAATATAATTTTCCAATTTTGATAAAGTAGAAGATTTATACCTAAAAGGTGAAAACAAATCCTTTGTTTAAAATTTTTTCTCCCATAAAATGCCACTAACAGGCAAGTCACACCTAATTCCGCTCTCTCCTGCTGTGTTAGAAACCCAGGAGAGGGTCTGTGTGCAAAGCCGTATCCATTCTGAAGGAAAAAACCAAACACAAAACAAACCTAGAAGACACAGATTTTCTCCCTTTCTTAATTTATTTGCCAAGTTGTAACCACGACGAGCTGCTCCGACATCTGAAACCCCTCCGAAGTTAAAAAAAAAAGCAGCGCAGCGCGAGCAGAAGTGTTAACACACTCCAGGCCTAATCAAAGCTGGGCTATTTGCATGGACTAATTAAACGCCTGGCTGTAACGACAAGGAGGTAATGATGTCGGGAAGGGGGTGGGAGGGTTGTTTGCTTTATTTTTATATCGTTCCCAGCTTTCACGGGGCAACGTTACGTAGCAGACCTCCGGGCAAGGAGGCTGAAGCTGGAGGAACCCAACGTCCACGACTTTGCTCTTAACCACGCTGGGCCAGTAAATGCATAATTATTTCAAAAGCCGTAATCACTGCCTATTCTCAGAGGATGTCTAAGCAGATTCTAAAAGGTTTGGCTTAGCTCAGGAGGTAAAAAGAAAGAAATAATTAAAAAAAAGGACGCCGAACAGAAAAAAGCTCGACAGGACCTTCTAACACCGCAGGCTTATTTTCTAAGCTCAAATCCATCAAATTCAAGGCAGGAGCAACTTAGCAATATAGATAATGTTTGTTTTGTTGTTTTTTTTTTTTATTTCAGCAGCAGATTATTAGCAAGCTGTAACTGAAAGCATGCGGATAAATAAGCTAGAGTGAAATATTTCAAACAAGAAAAATGCGTATGAGAGCCGCCAACAGGAGCCAAGTTGCAACCTCTTTTTCACCTAGCCCTGTCAAAACTAAAGGTTTAGAGGAAAAAAAGGCTAAAAACAAGGCTCAAGTGGGCAAGAGAGTGCTTATCTCCCATCCCTTACGCTAGTTTTCTGCCTTTCTCGAACCTGTCCCAGGAAGCAGAGCCAAATTCCAGTCTTGGAGACCAGAGTCTTCACATTTCTCTCAGGGCAGAAGCAGCAACAGGAGCCACCAGCCCCCTTGCATCGAGGCTTACGGAGATCTCAGTCTCTGAACTGCCTTTAGTTGGCAACTGGAGTCCCACCAACAAACCGACTCGGTCTGGAGGTGGAACGAGGGACCCGCAAGCTCCAGGACCACACAAACATTGTCTTGGGCAAGTCCAAAAGCCTGTTTAGCCCAATATCCCACCCACAGCTGCTGCAGTAGAAGGAGGGCAACCTGCAGTGGTATTTGCCTTGAATACTCTCACAGTCACCAATTCCTTCCTCGTCAGGGACTCCCTGAGCCAAGATGTCTTCAGTACTAACAGATGTCTTCAGTACTAACAGGTGTCTTCAGGAGCAGGTTGCCCAGAGAGGTGGTGCAGGCTCCATCCCTGGAGACATTCAAGGTCAGGCTTGAGCAACCCGACCTGGTTGAAGCTGTCCCTGCTCACTGCAGGGGACTGGACTAGGTGACCTTTTAAAGGTCCCTTCCAGCCCAACTCATTTTGTGATTCTATGATTCAGAACTTAGAGGCTCTCACTGAGTATTTTTCCTGTCAGTGTGTTTGGTCTCCCCTCAGTCTAACTACGTGCTGTGCAAAGAAGTGCCTCCTCCGTGTTTAATTCCCGTTTCATGAGACAGCCCTCGTTCTTGCGGCGTAGGAGTTACTCAGCATTCATCCTTTTTTTTGTCTTCTCCACGCTGCTCAGGATTTCATACATCTCTATTATAATACTCTCAAATATTTTTTCCCCCAGTTCCACAGTATCATTTTCCTTCTCCCCTTCCTTATTTTTCAAAAGGAGAACTGAACACAGGTTCAAGCTGTGAAGGCAATGCTGAATTCCGCGGGAGCAGAGCGATATTTCCCAGTTTGCTCTCTATTACCTTCATTATACTTCCTCACACTGAGTCAGTCTTTTAACTAATAGCAAGCCATCAAGCCTGTGTTTCTCACAGTTATCTGCTCTAACTTTAAAATCTTCTTCCTGAGTGGCATTAGCCAACTTTGGGATCACTGTTCTGTAGTAAAATAAGAAAAAAAATAAAAATCTCTTACACACATTGCTTTCTGTCTACACTAATTTTCACCCGCTCCTTCATCACCCATCCAGCACCAAGTCCTATTTCAGCACAGATTCCTCTGCAGCACCACAAATTACTTCCTTCTGTTGTGTAAATTGATTCTTTGTTCTGCTTCCGCTCAGTTATTTAGCCATGCAAAGCCTTCACACTTATTCCTACGATCCTAAAAGAGGCTTTATTGAAGGAATTCCAGGTAAATCACAGAACAGTTTTGATTGGAAAAGACTTTTGAGATTATCAAGTCCAACCTTATCGAACTCTGCCAGGTCCACTTCTAACCCAGGTCGCTGAGCACCCCATCTGCCCGGATTTGAAATACACCCCAGGATGGCGATTCAGCCGCCTCCTTGGGCAGCACCTTCCAGTCTTTGATAACCCTTCCAGTGGAGAAATTTTTCCTAATGTTTAACTTAAACCTCCCCTGGTGTGACTTGAGGCCGTTTCCTCTTGTCCTGTCGCTTGTTCCCTGGGAGAAGAGACCGACTTCCCCTTGCACACTTGGGCTCCAGACCCTACCCCAGCT